>NW_006297832.1:269490-288351 GCF_000327345.1 Myotis davidii
CCTTGATGAGCAGGCCAGACCAGGCCACTGGAAGAATAGATGAAGGTACTACTGGGAATATTTAGTATATAAAGAGAAGGTTTGGCCTGGGCAAAATATCTTCAGGTGCCTAAATAATCATCATTTGCAGTATAAAATAGACATAAATTCTCACAGGAGGTTTTCTAAGCTACTAAAATGATAATTTGATAGGGAGAGTGGAAAATGAATTTCTTATGAAAAAGAGGTGGGACTAGAAATTTGTGGTGATTCATCCCAACTCTCATGGTTCCCCTGCTTTGCCAACCTAATGACTCTCCATAAATCCCTGGCTTCCCTCTAGGTGGGAAGCCTAGTTTCATGGCAAAGTAACCCCTTGCCAAAGAAGAAACACAGAGGTGGTGACTATGCTTTCTGTGTACTCCTCACAGTACAAGGCTGTTCACATTTTATGAAGTTTCTCCCACCTGAAGTTTTTTTTTACTCTCCTTTCCTTCTGAACACCAGATTAGTTTGGTTTTTAATTATTCTATATGTGTATTTCATCTTCCAGTTCCTCAGAGTTTTACATCACATCAGAGATATACATCTCATATTCATTCATTTCTTCACACCACAATTTACTTTTCAGTCAGCCTCTTCAGAACACGTTGGTATAAGGCCTTATGAATAAATAGATGGATGAGAAAGATTTTCTGACCTTAAGGGTCCATCTACCTGGAAAAGGAGGCAGGAAAGTTAACAACAGATTTGTAATGCAGCATGGTAAATTCTTTGATTGGCAAAAGTATAAGTGAAAACAAAAAGAGCCGTGACACGTAACTGAAGTAGTCTCATCAGGAAAGGCTTCAGGAGTTATCGGGATCAGAACTGAATTGTAATAGACTCATGGAAAGGCAAAGAGCTGGGCAGTATACCTTTCTTAAGGCATTGAGGTGGTGAAAGGAACATGTATGTGGCTATAGCCTAAGAACTATTCTGCTTTATTTTCTGCTCTATCGGATATGTTTCTGAGGTGGGGAGAATGGGAGTAGGTCTTAGGTCAGTGATTCTCAACTAGGGGTGATTTTGCCCACCCTTTTGGGAAAATTTGTCAATATATGGAGACATTTCATAACTGGAGGTATGCATGCAACTGGCATTTAGTGGTAGAGATCAAGGATACTGTTAAATATCCTACGATACACAGGATAGTCCCTCAGAACAAAGACCCATCCTGCAAAAGATATTTAGAGTGTCGGGGATGAGAAGTTCTGCCTGAAGTGCTTAAAAAGTTTGACACCTCAGCTTTAGATAAAAATTCTCATTGCTGACTTTAAAGTAAAATCGTAACAAAGTAGGATCCTCCTGTTTTTTGTCTTCCCGAGGCCATCCAGAACTCTGCTGTGGAAACAGTAGGCATTGCATAGGGCTGCTGAGCTTGCCATTTTTATAAAGTGCCTTGGGTTTGCTCTGACCTTTCTGCATTCCTAATTCTCTTGGATTCATTTTTTTTTAAATCTAGGGAAATGTGTTTCTTGATTAAGTACAAGATCAAGTGTATCTTCTTCCTAAATTAATGTTCCTCTTGATCAAAGTGCTCACTCATTTGTTATTTCTCCAAAAGGAAATGTGCATTTCTCAGACTCCATAAATCATAGAAACAGGATTTTTTATTCACCACTTAAATGGAGATAAATCATAACTTATCTGCAGTATCTTCAGTTTGTGCTGCACATTTGTATCTGGATACTCAGGATTTGGGTAACCCAAACATTTTATCAGACTCTCAATCCCTTCTGGTCCCCCCTTTACCCTATTAGGGTTATTATTATTGGTGAAAATCAGACTCTTCCACAGGATCCAGAGAAAAGCATTTCCTGGACCCAGGCACAGAAGATTGTGGTGTGACAAGATGTGTTATCTGTGTTGCGAAATCAAAGGATTTGCCCTCCCGGGTTCCCAATGCCCCATCTTTGTCTGTCCTGCCATGGGAAAGGTCCAACCTTGTCTTCATCAAGGCCAAAACAAAGCCAGTGTCCAGAGTCTCTGCTTTATATTAAAGCTTAGTCTTTCGGGCCCTGGTTGCTTCTAGACCCTCATGCCCAATTGCTCCCTGGAGAGAGAGTGGATGAACAAATGGGTGAGCCAGAGAGAGCATCTTTGTTCGCCTGGGATTATAACCAGGAATGCTTTCAAGATAACAATCAACTTCCTAAGCTTTCATGGGCGTCTGATGGGTCCACTAAGGATGATCCCTTTCCGAGGTGAGACTGGCAGCCCTCTATGGTCAAGCACCTCCCTCTGCAATTTGACTTCTATTGCACATGCCTTTACCTACCACTGCTCCCTGCTCGCTCCACAAACCTGTTCAGGAGGCTGCTCCTTACATGGGGAAGGGAAGGTTGTTACAGCTGTAGCTTCCCGGAGAAGCAAACAGGCTCAGTGACCCAGCCCATTAGGCTCAACAATGTCCAATTCCTTTTGCTTCCTTCTTATTCATATTTACCTACCTAGGCTAACATTATTCATTGCTCATGCAAGTCTTATAGCTTAGAATGTCAACATCTTTTCAAAAAAATATGTTACAACCATAGAAGACCTATCTAATTCACAGTCTATATTTTGTGAGTCCTTCTAACTTGATTCCCAAGTTCACATCTTAGCACAAAGTTACATTTGCCATACAATTAGTATGTGTTTGTGCATGTGGTAAGTGTATACATACATATATGTATAAATTATTCTATGTCATTGAGTTCTCCTTCGCTTTTTTGTTGTTTTTGTTAGGTGTGAGCTCCTAATTGATGAGGACTAAAATGAAAAGATCAAACATGCATTAGGAAATAAAAGAGTATAGTTCCCCAGAAGTGACTGTAGATATAACTAGTATGTTTTTGTGGCCATTAGTATGAATTTGAACCTTTCTTATAATAATCCAATAAAGGGTTGAAAATATATATTTAATTCCTGCAACCGTGGGCCATGTTCTTCTAGTAAGTTTCTACCTATACTCAGAAGGAAGAAGTATGATGACTGATTAGTACAGTCTACTGTGGGCCTCAGAGTGATGAGCATAGCAAATATGAGTCCCCTGCATTTTCAAATCTTGGTTTCTTATCAAGGGAGCCAGCTGAGTACGTGGTTCCTTTCTCAAGGGAGCCAACTGAGTATTTAAAAATAATAATGGAGTAAATGTTTCAATTGTGGAAATAAGATAATTAAAATGGAGGAAAACGGAGAAAATATTTTTTGGGGAAAATTTAGACACGTTATATATACACTACCATATTTAATACTCAAATAAGCCCTTTGAGACCATCATCATTATTGACATTTCAAAGATGAGAAAACCTAAACTTTAAAGAGCATTTACTCAACTAGTAAGGTCAGGGCTTGAATTCAGACCCCAGTTTAGTTGGCCTCGAAACCTATGTCATCCTAATGTTTACAGTGCTTTGGGGAAAAACAGATATTTTAGGGTTTGTGTTTTTGAGAATGAGGACAAAATTGGGAATTACGCACTGAGAATAAAAATTTATGGATTTTACTAAATTTTCAGAATATGAGGCATCTTCAACCATTTCCACAATCAATCTAATAACATTTGGATCATCTCCAAAGGAAGCACCCTACCCATCAGAAATCACTACCTATTTTTTTCCAATCCTCCAGTCCTGGGCAACCTCTAATCTACTTTCTACCTCTATATATGTTACTGTTCTGGACTTTTTATCTAAGTGAAATCATCAAATATGTGGCCTTTCACAACTGACATGTTTCACTTAGCAAAATGTTTTCAAGGTTCATCCATGGTAGCATGTCTCAACACTTCATCACATTTTGTAGATAACATATCATTTTATGAATATATCACATTTTTTCACCCATTCAGCAATTGATGGACATTTGGGATTGTTATGCCCAGATTTCAAGACCCCCCAAAGATCCACCAGGGAGTGCCAAATCCGATGCAAAAGCAGAGAGTCTTTTATTCAAGCCAGCTTGGTCCCCCTCTGCCTCCATTACTGGATGCTAAAGAGAGCTCGGAGTCCCAAGAGAACAAAGAATTTATAGGGCTTGGGGTCGGGGGTTGGGAGCACACTCGGACCACTGATTTGGCCAATTCCGGTTGGTTGAGTGAGGGCTGGGGGCTAGTGACGCAAGGAGAGGGTACAGTTAGGGTCTGGTTACACAAAGACAGGGGTGTTCAGCATACTTTCGGCCTTGAGTTTGTTTTCCCTTGCATTCCCATTGGCTGAGATAAGGGCAGGCTGAGTAACTGATACATTCTATGGCTTTTGCTGGAAGAGGAGTTAGGAACACAGCTATCAGTCCTGTTCTGTCCTTCCAGGGTGGTGTTTGCTTTTTGGTTATTATGAACATTTGTGTACAACTTGTGAGTGAGTGTGTGTGTGTGTATTATGTGTGTGATGTATTTGTGAAAATACAGTTTCAATTATTTTGGGTATATAACAAGGAATTAATTTTTAGTCTTACGGTAACTCTGCTTACTCTTTTTAGAAACTGTCAATATGTTTTCTAAATCATTTTACATTCCTACTAGCAGTGCACAAGGGTTCCAATTATTCCATTTTCTTGCCAGAACTTGGATATAACCACTCTAGTGTGTGCAAATAATTATTTCATGGTGGTCTTGACTTAATTTCCCTAGTGGCTAACACTATTGAGCACCTTTTCAAATAGTTATTAAGTGTTTGTATTTCTTCCTTAGATTATAACTTACTTTTGAAGTTTACGTGTAGCAACACACATAAAGGACTGAGGACCGTGTGTGTCTGATGTACAGTAGCCTTTCAGTTAAAAAGCAAACAAAAACAAAAAACACACTAATTTCCCTAACTATGACATTTCTCCAATAATCACTTGAGGTCTTTTAAGAGTTTTTTTTTTTTAAGTTTTTAGAGTTGATAATTATGAGTAGCCACTTAAACTTTAGTAACATGTGCTTACACATAAGCTTTTTAAAATCCAATATGCTCAATTGTAAAATTATTAACTCTATAACTTATAAACGAGTAATTAAAGGTGGACATAAATATTAATTGCTCACATCTACATTCAGTTACAAATTATTTTTAGTGAAATTTTACATCACTGCCTGAGAGGTTGAGATAGAACAGGGGCAATTATCATTTGCATCAAGTGCTATATCATTTTGCATATAAATTATTAGAAAACTTTAGTTCATCTTATTGATTCATTGATTGATTGATTGATTTGTTAATCTTCACCTGAGGATATTTTTCCATTGATTTTTAGGGTGAGTGGAAGAGAGAGGGAAAGACAGAGAGAAACATGGATGTGAAAGAAACACGTCTACCGGTTGCCTTTTGCAACCAAGGTACTTGGCCTCAGCCGGAATTGAACCCAGGACCCTTTGGTCCACAGGACATGCTCTATCCACTGAGCCAAACTGACTAGGTCTGCACTGTCTTGTTGTAGTTGAGCCTGTCTTGTTGTTGGCATCACTGGGAGGAATTGACCTCCAGGCCAATTGGCTATAAGGACCAGCGTCTACTGGTTGCCTTCTGCAACCAAGGTACTTGGCCTCAACTGGAATTGAACCCAGAACCCTTTGGTCCACAGCTGACACTCTATCCATTGAGCCCAAGTGGCTAGGGTAGCTCATCCCTTTTTAAATTTTCCAGACAGAAAATGGATATACCTTAAATAATAGTACTGCTGACATTATTTGTTTGTTTAGTATGTATCTGGTGTTATGCTAAGCTCTTTAGGCGTGCAGTTTTGAATACTTTTATAAGGTAGATATTACGTTGATTTCACAGTTGGTGGAACTGAAATTTAGAGAACTTAATTTCCTTCTTATTGCCACGCAGGCCTTAAAGAGCAGTAGTATCCTCATTCTGCAATGTATTCCTTTCTTCTAACTATCTAAATTAACTATGAGAGCACACTCCAATTTCATATAGACTTCCTTAACAATTTAATTGACAAAATCATAAAACATATTCATTCAATAAAAGCTTTATTGAATATTTTATTACTTACCACACCTCCCTTATCTGCTGTGGACCAAAAAGCCAGTAAAACATCATGACTGTCACCCTGGAATAAGAAGTCAACTTGCATCCTCGATGGTTTGGCTCAGTGGATAGAGTGCTGGCCATCGGACTGAAGGGTCCTGGGTTCGATTCCAGTCAAGGGCACAAGCCAAGGTTTGCAGGCTCAATCCTCAGATGGGGGTATGCAGGAGGCAGCCAATCAATAATTCTCTCTCATCATTGATGTCTCTCTCTCTCTCTCCCCTCCCCTCTCTGAAATCAATAAAAAAAATATTTAAAAAAAAAATAAATCCACTTGGAAGGAATATGAACATGGAAATAAGTAATTGCTACTAGAATACGGTGAAAGGTCAGGCCCATGTTAAGCTCCAGGAAGGCAAGAAACTAGGCCTGCTTTATTCTGGCTCATATCGCCAGTGCTGCACAGTGCCTGCCAGAAAGTGGGTGCAATTAACTCATATTGACTTGAATATGAAAAAAACTTCCAGTGATAAGAGAAGAGATTGATGCTGAAAAATGTAATTCAGTACAAAGGGATGCGTTTGGAGCCAGGAAAGGCAGGACTAGGGAAGGCACTCTGCAACACCCCCCAACGCCCCCCCCACACACACACACACAAGCACACATGCACACACACACACACACCATCAGTGAAACTCTTCGGCATGCCTCTCCGACTTCCATCAAAATGCTGCAGCAGCTCGAAATCCCCCAAAGAGGAATTTCTGAGGTTTTTGTTGATTTCATTAAAACTTCAAAAGATTCCATCCCCACGCCCACCCCACCACTCGTACAAGTATTTCTTAAGCAAGGAGGCTGAGAGACGGGTTTGAGTATCTGTGCGGGCATCACATCTCTGAAATGTCTTCCATGGATCCTCAGAGTGCCGTGGGGGCTTTTGATTCATTGTGAAAGAGTCTCAATCTGCTCTTATTCCGGTTCAGTAAAAACAACAGAAAAACCCTGTAGGGTTGTTCCACAAAGTCAAAAAACAGCACGTACACAAAGCACGTCGCCTGGCACCCAGCACACGGTAGGTATTTAGTCACTGGTAACTATTATTATTTTAGCTCTCCCTAACGGGTGTTTCTGGGAACCCCTCTAACCTCTCTAGGCTTTATTTCTCTCACCTGAAAATGAAAGACTGGATTAGGTGTTACCTAACGTCATCACCTCTAAAATTTTATGACTTGTAATGACTTATGTTTTCTCTACATGATTAAAAACGCACCACAGTCTGGAGCCTTTAATCATGTTCAATTAAATCAGGTGTTTTACTTATTCATGCTCTACCTCCCCAAGTTCATCCAGGAGAAAGAACTAAGAACGCGGAGAATGGATATATTCCAGGGGACAGGCCATCACATCTTTTCACAGTGAAGAAGAAAAGGTCATTATGGCCCCTTGATGGGAGTTAAAAACAGGAAAGTGTTGCTCATTGGTGGCTTCTCACCTGGGCACGGCCTAATGTTGCACATGATCATTTCCACAGCAGTCCCTTCACACGGTCGCCCTCCGTGTTGAGCTGATGGATTATTGCAAGTTCTGGTCCTGGTTCGGTTGCCACGTCCACAGCTCCTTGTGCATTCTTCCCAAGGGCTCCATTCTGACCAGCTACCATGCACTGCACAAAGGTGAAACATTACACCATGAGATCATGAGATACATTTCAATTGAAAGTACTAATCCTGGGGCAAGGAGGGAATAAAAGGTGATGGGGGATTTTTTCTTTTGTTAAAATATTTTTTATTGATTTTAGACAGAAAGTCAGAGGGAGATAGAAACATTAATGATGAGAAAGAATCATTGATCAGCTGTCTCCTGCACACTCCCTACTGGGATTGATCCCGCAACCTGGGCATGTGCCCTTGACCTGGGATAGAACCTTGACCTCCTGGTTCATAGGTCGATGCTCAACCACTTAGCCACACTGGCCAGGCATGAATATTTCTTAAAGTAAGAAAAATACCTTATACCTTCTTTCTTTATTTCTAATGGTCTCTATATTAGAACAGGTTATGAATATATCTTTGGAAATGCCTGCTGAATTGAAGTGTGAACTTTTTGAATATAAATTACACTAAGATGTTAATTGGTCACATTTGTGTAATGCTTTGTGGTTACAAAACACCTTCAGCATTTATCACATTTGTAATTCAGTCTTTGAAACAACCTCTGAATTAGGTGGACCAGGTGTTATTCCCTTACTGCAAAGGAAAAAAACAAAACAGAACAAAACACAGGCATTGAAAATTCAAGGGTTTTATGCCATTTTAAAGGCTCAGAGCAAAGCTTTAAGACTATGTATGTATTGTTTTCCTGTGTCTGTATTATTATCTTTATTAGCTTTTGCCTCACTAAAATTCCCGAAATGTATTTTTTCCATTCACCACATGGAATGTTCTTTCTTTCAACTATTACCATTTAAAGTCCTCGTCATGCTGATTTATTAAATAATCTTTAACCTAAGATAAGATTCAAACCTGTAAGGGCACAACTACTGAATTTAGAGGGCAGGGCCTTCCTAACACTCTAAGCACGTAATATGTTATGCTGTTGTTATAGTTGTTTGGGGGGATTTTTGTTTAACATTTTAAGTTAATTTTTGCTGTTGTTGTTTTACCTTGAATAAAGCTGAGAGAGGAAATTGTTTCTTGAGAGAAGCAGGGGCATTGTATGGAGTATGACATCTGTCCAGGAGAACTGTATTCTGGCTTACCCTATGAATTCCTTTGAGAAATAAGAATAGAACCTGTGATAATAAGACACTAGATTGATTTTTTGGGGGGTCAACAACAGTATAGTAAAGAGCCTACTTTCCCATCATTTTGCCAAATCTAAATATTTTTAAGCTCTATAATTCTGAAGCTGATAGTCAACAATTGTGTTATTGTTTTTAAAAGTTACACTATTTTCACATTATTATTGGACATTTTATGTCTGCAATCAAAATATTCTAAATGATGTCCAGGCCATGTATCTATGGGGATCAATCATTATTTGATGTGTATAAGCACTTCATGTACTTTTAGGACATTTTCATATAGTGGACATGTCTATTTCCTGTGTGTGTTTTTTTAATGTGTCTTTTGATTTTGTTATGTACACATGAACATTTGATATTGTAATTGATTTTTTTTGGCTTTCACAATATACTTTTACAAACCCATACCAACTTTAAGATTATAAAATATGTATGTAATGTACTTATAATACCTTTTTACTTCATTTTAAATTGTGAAGCATGAACAACCCAACTTAATTTATTTTCTAAATGTGAGGCCTATTTTATTGAAACCAATTATTAAGTACATTTTATCACCCTATATTATTTCATCCTGGAAGGTTATATGTGTCTTTATTGAGCCCTTTTTCCACTTTAACTTACATCAAGAAGATCATGGTATCTCACAAAGATTCCACCAATGCTTTATGGCTATAATTGAACAGTGGGGAAATGCAATGATGGACACAAATTGAGCAAGAGACAATTTTGAGCAAAATCCAGCCTTTTTTCAGACTGTTTTTAGAATACAGGTTTATAAGCACGATAAATAATAACAAGCGTTAGAGTTTTTCAGGAAACATCTCTCTTACAATGAGGCATGTAGGCTCAGAGAGTCAAAGTGACTTGACCAAGGCTAGTTAAAGTAGGAGAGCTGACATCATGTTAGATATTGGGATAACTTTTTAAACTATTCTGATAAAATGACTGATTGAAGGTCTAGTATTAGAATGTAATCTTATAAAAAATAAACCTGTAGCTTCTGACTGACACTTATATTAAAATCTTGTAAATCTATCCACCAGATTGAGCTCACCCAGCCCTCAACTATCAGTGTATTCCCTCAGAAACCTTCACTTATATGGGAAAATTTGACAGGGTAGTGACAACTCAATTATTCTAGGAAAGCTTCCCTCTCTGCTGTTTATCTAGTTTATTATTTTCACTTCAATTTTTCCTATTGTCGGGTAGTTAGCATTATATTTCTTTAAGTACATAGCCAGAGCCATTCAGCAGTTCTTCACATCCAGTTAGCAAAATATTATTCAAGAAATAAAGTATATCCACATAAATTAATTGTCTCTTTCAATTTCTCTACATACAGTCCTTTTTTTCTTGCATAACATTTACTTGGCTTTCCCCAGTTTTCATGTCTATATGAAGCGTTATTTTTTATCCATTCTATTATTCTCTAAGGTGTTCTTCTTTAATGACAATTTTTATATTCATAACTTATATAATATATTATTACTTTAATACCTGCTCACCCAAGTAGGAACATGTAGATATATTATTGGCTGGCTCTTCCCAAGGTGAGTAAGTGAATCTACATGGATCTCATGGAGGGGTCTAGTTGTTGCCTCAGGTCATGAACTCAGGCAAATATTTCCCTCAGGAACTTGGGTTAAGAAACCCTTTATATAGTGATTGGCTTGATTGAATTTATGAGAATTAATAAGAAAAAAGTTCAGAATGGCCATTTTTAAAAATTAGATAAAATAATAGAGAACCTATATAACATAAAGAATAAACAAATGTATACCAAAAAAATAAAAATGAGAAAAGATAATGGACTATCATCAAATGCAACACTGGATATTCTAGTTTTTGTCTCTGTTTATATTATTTGTACCCTGTACATTTTTCTGAATTAAAATCATAAAAGTTATAATGTTAGAGAAAATATTAACCAGTTTTTTTGTATATATATATATATATATTAAGGATTTCTAGGAAAAAAAATTGAAAAAAATTTCCAAAATTATTGCTTTTGAGTAATATCCAAGAGAAGGGAAAAAGACAATCTTTTACACATTTGTGTTTATGCTGAAAGTATTATTTTGCCTAACTCAACATTAGTTGGCCACTTCACAGTTGCTTTTAGATTTATCACATTTTATCAACTTTACTACTCAGTTGATTATGAAACCTAACATTAGTTAATGTATTATTTAGAATTAAAAATAGTTTCTTAATTTAACCATAACTCAATGCCTCAATAATATATCACATATGCCTACGTATATATTATTTGAAATTTCTACAATCTATTCAAGGGGAGTTAGAAATTCCACCTACATTTAAATGCACTGTTTGTCGTGTAATAATCAATTCTTCCATGTATCTCAGAAATAAAATTGAATTCTGCTTCATCTACTGTGGGTATCATCTTTTCTTAGGTTCTGCAAAGCACTTGATTGCTTTACAATAAAATGTGGAGTCACTGCCATTGCTCCAACAACAAATTCTGTTCCACTGATATAAAATACATGTTTCTGAACCCTCTTGCATAATCAAAGACATTTCATTTTATGAATGACTCATAGTGCTCTCTTTCTGATGCCACTTTAAATGGCAATTAAACTCAACACATAACAATGAAGCATATAAAAGAATTACATTGAAAAATGAAATGGATGACTAAGTCTGTGCATGTGCAGGCACTGAAAACAACTTCAGGACTCCCAATTGGCTGACAAAGAATGCAAACACGATTGATAATGAGACAAAAATCAATAATATGTGTGCTACTTGTGAGAGAATGAGCATCTTAAAATTAATGAAATTCAGTATATCATATTTTTTTCTCAGTCTACTGTCATCCTCAGGACTTACTCCTTTCAGTTAGAAAAGTTGGCCAATAAAAAGGAGAAAACAAGCAAACATAAAAACAAAAAGATTGTGTTTGTCCCATGCTTGGTCATAGAGTATATTTATATAAAGTACAGGATATCAATTGCTAGTGACATTATCAAGATGGTAACAGAGATCATTCCAGACTTCAGTCACTCTCGCAAGAAGACTAAATAGAAACTATACAAAGACAAAGCACCATTGTGAAAATCCCAGTGCCTGGGTGTGAAGCTGAAGTACCTGTCTGGACTACAGAGAACTTAAAGGGCCACATTAGCGTGACTCAGTGATTGAGCCTCAACCTATGAACTGGGAGGTTACAGTTCAATTCCTGGTCAGGGCACATGCCCGGGGTGTGAGCTTGATCCCAGTAGGAGGTATGCAGAAGGCAGCCAGTGGTTCACTCTTATCATTGATGTTTCTATCTCTCCCTCTCCCTCCCTCTCTGAAATAAATTAAAAAAACAAAACAAACAAAAAACCCTTTTTTAAAGGACCACGTTAAAAGGGTGGACTGGCTTCGCACCACTGCATCACCCTTCCACCAGGCTGCCACAGAGCTGCCTGGGGGAGGGGAGTTACCCTGGGCCCAAGGTCTCTTCACTGGTAAAAGAGAGCTCAAGGTGTACATACAGTTTTCCCAGTGTTGCAGGATGCTTCCTAAGGCTCACTTGGCTCTGCCTCATGGGGATCATTGCAGGACCTGTGGCACTCTACCACTGGGGATCAGATAGAGATATCCAGGAGGCAGGGCTTACGTCAATAAGTACCAAGATATTGGCAGACAGCATAACTTTCCGAAGCATAACGCAAGCAGAGATTTCAGCAAGAAGCGCTGCCCATCACCAGAGCCAACCTGGTGGCCCTGTCTGACCAGAAAGGACATTTGGCATTTATTCCTTATTCGGGTTCACAGTCAATGGGCCATCCCGGCTGCAATCCATTCTACTGCTCTGCCTGGACGGGCAAGCATATCCTTAGTCTTGTCAAACTGCTGAGCAGAGCTTTTACTCCCAGGCATTCAGGAAGCCAGTCCAGAGAACTCAGGCAGCTTTGGGAATCTCCTATAAGCTCACCCAGGCAGGAAGCCTAACCAGTAGACCTGCTCAACTGTTGAACAACTCTGGCTGCACATAACCAATGAGACTGAACAATCATCATGGGAAAACTTGAAGTCCACCCTGTAGCTCTGCCCAGCCCCATACCAGCCTATAAACCCACCCAGTAGTGGAATCCAGCATACAAACATGACTGATTGCTGAACATAGACTGTGACCTTCTCCACGCAAGGATACTAGCCAGTGATTCCATCAAGGTGTGGGCAATTCTATAGACCCACCCAACTGCAGGCTATAGCTAGAGGCTCCTCCCAACTAAAGAGCTTGGCCAGCAATCTTTTACTGAAGCAGAGCACAGGCAGCGAACTATCAGATCAGGAATCAAAGCCTGTGAACTCACCTCCAACTTTGAGACAGAGCCTATGGCCCAACCTGAGCATGTCTAGACAGTTGCACCACCTGGTAAGGGAATGCAACCTGCGGCATACATGACCAGGAGTGATGGCAGATTCAAGCCTTTTATTCCCCCCAACCACTCATGCCACCCTCTGTTCACTCAGGCCAGAGAACACAGCCTACAACCTTTTCAGACCAAAGTGACTACACAGCCCATCTAGTGTCCCCATCATAATGTAGAGTACAGCCAGCAGCTGTGACCAATTAGTAAGCACGCTCAGCAGCACAGTGAACACAGAGCACAGACAGCAGCCCAACTGGCCATGGAGCCCAGCCAGTGACATACACCCTGAACTAAGAGTATGGGTGGTGGCCTCATCCAACTTGATATCCAAAAGTGAGCCCTGCTTGCCTACAGATGCTACCAGCTAATCTGTCCAAGCTAAATTGACTGATGGAGGTCTTTTTGTATCAAATTTATAATGCTTGGGAGAGGAGACCACTTAAACAAATGCACACATACCAGTGCAAGGAATCAATGATCTAAGAAATTAAATAAGCATGATATAAATAAAGGAAACTAATAAAGTTCTAATAACTAAACTAAAGATAGTAAGATTAATTTAACTTTTGCTTCCACCTATCTAGTCCAGTAAAATTTAAAGCAAAGTTATCCCATTATATACTTACTGCCAAATTCTGTAAATATTTTAAATTAAATTTTATTATAAAGTACAAATAGAAGTAAAGACCATGCCTTCAAATCCTAATGCCCAAACCCTTACCCAAAGTGACAACTCTTATAGATTTATATCACTCTGGACCTTTAAAAATAACATTCCAGGCTTCCAAATCTCCATTGAGAAAAAAGGATTATTTTATATATTTTATATAAATTAGATCTTCTTTCTGGGACTAGCTTGTTCATATCCTTTGTTCATTATTGTTTTGAGTTATTTTTCTCTTTCTTATTCATTATTCAATGCTTTTTCTGTTACAGGTATTACAAATATATTTTCTCAGTGTTCCACTGGAATGGTATACTTTGTGAGGGGTAGCTTCTTTTCCATATAAAAAACAGTATTTTATAATTTCCAACAGATAGAAGGACTAATACATTTAACCATCCACTTGATGTTGAAAATCAAAAAAAAAGGTGGGGGGAGGCGTTCAGGGAGAGGTATCAGAATATATATAGTTGCTCTTCATGTAATCAAGTTTAACAATATTTCTCTTATTATACTTAATGCCTTTATATGAGTCACTCAAAAGGTCCTTTTTATCCCTTGGTCACAAATATATTCTTTTCTATTGTATTTTTATTACTATTAAGTTCAGTTTTTAAAATTATTTAAAATACCCAGTATTTATTTGTATGGGAATCTAGCATTCTTTTCCACATGCATAGAGAGTTGTCTCAAGACCATTTATAAAAAAGTCATTTTTTTGCCCAATAATTATGTCAATTTTATTACGTAATAAATCTCATAGATTTTTCTACTATATGTTCATGAATATATCTATCTTTCTATATATCTATATACATGTACCTATATACATATAATAGAACTAAGATGAGAAAAACAAACAGCAAGCCATAAATGCTTGGAAGCTTAAATATTCAACTCTCAAAAAAAAAGAAAAGGTAGATCATGCAGACAGAGACTCAACAAACAGTGGATTTGAACAAAACTATAGACCAAATGAACCTAATAGAAATATACAGAACATTTCATCCAACAACAGCAGAATATACACTCTTCTCAAGCACACGTGAAACATTTTAGGCCACAAAGTAAATCTCAACAAATTTAAGAAGTAATTATATCAAGTATCTTTACCAACCACAATAAAATAAAACTAAACAAACAAAAAAGCAATAATAGGAGGAAATCTGGAAAATTTACAAATGCATGGAGATTAAATAACATCCTCCTGAAATCCAGTTTATCAAAGAAGAAATTAAAAGTAAAATTTCATATATATATATATATGGAGAGAGAGAGAGAGAAGTTGAAACACAGAATATGAAACCTTATAGGATGCATGAAAAGCAGTTCTAGGAGAGAAGTTTACAGTGCCAGGCACATCAAGAAAAAATAAAGGTATCAAATAAACGATCTAATTTTACATCTCAAGAAACTAGTATAAGAAGAACAAAATAGTTCTACAGTTTCAGAAGGAAGTACAAAAGTTTAGAGTAGAAAGAAATGAAATAGAGAATAGAAATACATTAGAAAAGACTAACAAAACTAAGAACCACTTTTAAAAATTATTAATAAAATTTAGAATCCTTTAACTAGACTAACAAATAAAAATAAGGAGTGGGGCCCGAATACCTAAAATTATAAATGAAAGAGGAGAATTTGAAAACAACACAGAAAAACAAAGGAACATAAGAAATCATTATGAACAATTCTATGTCAACAAATACACAATCTAGAAGAAATTGATAAATTCCTAGGAAGATACCAAGAGTAAATCATGAAGACATAGAAATCTGAACAGATCATTGCATAGTAAACAGAAGAAACAACTAAAATCCTCCCAAAAAAGAAAAGTCCAGACAGATCGTTTCTGTGGTAATTTCTACAAAACACCTAAAGAATTAATAATAATTTTTCTCAACTTCTTATAAAAAAATTGAAAAGGAGGGAACAGTTCCAAAGTCATTTTACAAAGCCAGCATTGCTGTTATACCAAAGCCAAAAAATAGGAGTCTACAAAAAAGAAAACTGCAGATCAATATTCCTAATCAATATAGATAAAAACATTCTCAACAAAAACTAGAAAACTAAATTCAATAGGACATTAAAAGGATTATACATCATGATCAAGTAGAAATTATTTCTGACATACAAAGATAGTTCATCATATGCAAATCAATAACATGATAAATCACATTAATAGAATAAAAGATAAACATCATATCATTTCAATAGCTGCAGAAAAAACATTTGACAAAATTTAATATCCTTTTAGGGTAAAACTCGCAACAAATTGGAACTAGAAGGAATATAGTTAACATAAGAAAGTCTGTTTGTGACAAGTCCATAGCTTACAACATACTTCACAGTGAAAGGTTGAAAACTTTTTCTCAAAGATCAGAAATAAAGCAAGAGTACTCACTCTCACTACTGCTGTTTGACATAGTACTGGAATTCCTAGTAAGAGCACTCAGACAAGGATAAGAAATTAAAAGCATATAAATGGGCAAAACAAAGTAGATATTAAAAATGACAGCACAGTAAGTGGGTGCTATATGGACATGCTCCCAGGAACAAACTGGTATTACAACTAAAATACAGAAAAAATATTCTTGAATAATCAATGGAAAACTCACAGGAGAGAACCCTGACACCCAAGGACTGAAAGTGGAGGCCGCATGGAGACTGGTAGGAGGGGCGGATGCGCAAAAGGGCTGGCCGGGTGCCCACAGACAGCAACTGAAGTCCTGGAGAGATATCTCAGCTCTGGAGGTTGCCACTGAGAACTCTGGGATCTAATCCCCAAGCTGGGCTCCCCAACAAAGAGCACCAGAATTGTGGAGGATACCCACATAATATCTGGCTGTGAAAAGCAGCAGGGTGCTATCTGCCAGAGAGTAACAGCTGAAAAATCAGGCACCCTCTTAAAAGGCCAATGCACAAAATTCCCTGTGGAGCCACCCAACTTGTGCTCTGGCAGAGAGAGGGGGAAGTGGACTGAAGCTGTGATGTCAGAAGCCAGGATTGGGGACTCAGGGGATAGAGCTCAGAAGGCAGGCACCCTAAGTTTCCTGGGCTGAGTCATTCCCTCACACAGTGGAAGTCATCTTTCCCACATAGACATCTGTCTTGCCTGGGGGAAGACAGTTGACACACCCTATTGGAAAACATCTTGCCTTGAGGCCACTTAACAGATTAAAAATAACAATTATCCTCCAGGCAGAAGCAATTGACCCTCCCTGTTGAAAAAAAACTCTCCCCACACATGAGGACAATTTCCTAGGGGGCAATTCAAGTTGAAATCCTATCAGTCTGTAGGCCAGCGGTTCTCAACCTGTGGGTCGTGACCCCTTTGGGGGTCGAATGACCCTTTCACAGGGTCACCTAAGACCATCGGAAAACACATATATAATTACATATTGTTTTTGTGATTAATCACTATGCTTTAACTATGTTCAATTTGTAACAATGAAAATACATCCTGCATATCAGATATTTATATTATGATTCATAACAGTAGCAAAATTACAGTTATGAAGTAGCAACGAAAATAATTTTATGGTTGGGGGTCACCACAACATGAGGAACTGTGTTAAAGGATCGCAGCATTAGGAAGGTTAAGAACCACTGCTGTAGGCAGAGGCAGTCTCTGGAGGCTTTGAGTCTTTTCCTGATCCAATTAGTCAGAAACAGCCTTTAACACTGTCTGCCCTAGAGATTGAGAGGTGTAGAGGATCTACCTAATACATAGTCACAAACCCAAACAGAAAGCCAAAATGAGGAGGCAAAGAAACAACCCCCAGATGAAAGATCTAGAGAATTCTCCAGAAGAAGGGATAAATGAAGGAGAGATAAGAAATTTATCTGAAATAGAGTTTAGAGTAATCATGGTAAATATGCTGAAGAGCATGAAAAAGATATAACTATGGAAAAAGAACAGTCTGAGATAAAGAATGATATAACACAAATAAAGAATGCATTGGAAGGAATACACAGCACATTAGGGGAAGCTGAGGATCAAATCAGTGAATTAGAAGACAGAGTTGAAAATATCACTCAATCAGAAAACCACAAAGAAAAAATAATTAAAAAACAGGAGGACAGCTTGAGGGATATGTAGGCAATGAAATATAGCCATATTAGAATAACAGGTATGCCAGAAGAGGCAGAAAGGGAGGAAGACATAGAGAAGGTATTTGAAGAAATAATGGCAGAAAACTTCTCTAATCTGGTAAAAGAAAAAGTCACACAAGTTCAGGAGGTACAGAGAACCCTAGAGAAGAAGAACCCAAGCATACCCATGCCCAGACATATCATAATTAAAATGCCAAAAATTAAAGCAAAGAGAGAATCTTAAAGGCAGCAAGAAAAACAAAACTGTTACCTACAAAGGAGTTCCCATAAGGCTAACACCTGATTTCTCATCAGAAACTCTACAGGTCAGAAGGGAATGGCATGAATTACTCAAGGTAATGGAAAACAAGGATCTGAGACCAAGATTACTATATCCAGCAAAGCTATCATTCAAAATAGACGGTCAAAGAAGAAGCTTCCCAGACAAAAAAAAAAGGCTAAAGGAGTACATCACTACCAAGTCAGCATTACAAGAAATGCTAAAAGGATTGCTGTAATGAGAAGAAGAAATAGCAAGAGAAACCTAGCCATACAGAAATATAATGGCAATAAATAAGTACCTATCAATAATAGCTCTAAATGAATATGGACTAAATGATACAAATAAAAGGCATAGGGTAGCAGAATGGATACAAGAACATGACCCAACTATATGCTGTCTACAAGAGACACACCTCAAAAGAAAAGACACACACAGGATAAGAGTGAAGGGATGGAAAAAGTTTTTCCATGCAAATGGAAAAGAATAAAAAGCTGGAATAGCAACACTCATATTTAACAAAATAGACTTTAAAAATGAAGCCCATCACAGGAGACAACAAATGTCACTACATAATACTAAAGGGATTGACCCAATAAGAGGATATAACCCTGATCAACATATATGCACCCAACATAGGAGCATCCTATCTAATAAAAGAGCAA
>NW_006297832.1:290028-291874 GCF_000327345.1 Myotis davidii
AAGAGATCAAGGAAGAAATCAAAAACTTCCTGGAAACAAATGAAAATGAACACACAATAACCCAAAATCTCTGGGACATAGCAAAAGCAGTCCAGAGAGGGAAGTTCATAGGACTACAGGAATAACTAAAACAAAACAAAACAAAAAAACAACAGCAAAAATCAGCAATAAACTATTTGACCCTACAACTTAAAGAACTGGAAAATGAACATAAGAAAAGCCCACAGAAAGTAGAAGGAATGAAATAATAAAGGTAAGAGCAGAGATAAATAACATAGAGGCTAAAAAAAAAAAAATCAATGACACCAAGAGCTGGTTCTTTGAAAAGATAAACAAAATTGATAAACCATTAACCAGACTCATCAAGAAACAAAGAGCAAGGACCCAAGTAAATAAAATCAGAAACAAAAATGGAGGAGGACTCACTGACACACACAGAAATACAAAGGATTATAAGAAAATACTATGAACAACTATATGCCAACAAGCTGGACAATGTGGATGAAATAGATGAATTCCTCAAAAAATACAAACTTCCAAAACTGAATCAGTAAGAATCAAAAAACCTGAATAGGCCAATAGCAACTGATGAAATAGAAGCAGTTATCAAAAAACTCCCACCAAACAAAAGCCTAGATCAGAATGGCTTCACAGGGGAGTTTTATCAAACATTCACAGAATAACCAAGACCTATAATCCTCAAAGTATTTCAGAAAATACAAGAGGAAGAAATACTTCCAACTCTTTTTTGAGGCCAGCAGTATCCTAATTCCAAAACCAGATAAAGACACTACAAAGAGAATTACAGACCAATATCCCTGATGAACATAGATGCTAAAATCCTCAACAAAATATTAAGAAATTGCATCCAGCAATAGATTAAAAATATCATACACATGATCAAGTGGTATTTATTCCAGGGATTCAAGGCTGGTACAATATTCACAAATCAATAAAAATGATACATCACATAAACAATTTGAAAGACAAAAATCACATGATCATATTGATAGATGCAGAAAAAAACATTTGACAAAATCCAACACGCTTTCTTGATAAAAACCCTCAGCAATATAGGAATAGAGGGATTATACCTCAACATAATAAAAGCCTTATATGACAAACCTACAGCCAACATGATACTCAATGGGTAAAAACTAAAACCATTTCCCCTAAGAACAGGAGCAAGACAGGGATGCCTATTTCACCACTCCTGTTTGACATAACAGGAAGTGCTAGCCATAGTGATCAGACAAGAAGAAGAAATAAAAGGCATCCAAATTGGAAAAGAAGAAGTAAAACTGTCATTATTTGCAAATGACATGATATTGCACATAGAAAAACCCAAAGTCTCCATTTAAAAACTATTAGACTTAATGAATTGGGAAATGTAGCAGGATACAAAATTGACACCCAGAAATCTATGCATTTTTTTATATACCAATAATGATCTCACAGAAAGAGAAACTAAAAAAAAAGAAAGAGAAAAAAGAAAAATCCCATTTACTATTGCAACAAAAAATTAAGATACCTAGGAATAAACTTAACCAAGGAGAAAAAAAAACCTCTACTCGAAAAACTATAGGACATTGAAAAAAAAGAGATAAAGGAATATATAGACAAATGGAAGAATATACATGTAAACAGATTGGTAGAATCAGCATCATTAAAATGGCCATACTACCCAAAGCAATCTATAGATTCAATGCAATCCCCTTTAAGATACCAATGGAATATTTCACAGATCTAGAAAAAACACTCCAAAAATTCATATGGGATATAAAAGACCCCCAATAGCCACAGCAATCCTGATAAAGAAAAACAAAGTTGGAGGGATCATAATACC
>NW_006297832.1:292577-295963 GCF_000327345.1 Myotis davidii
AATTAAAGAGAAAATAAACAAATGGGACTACATCAAAATAAAAAGCTTCTGCACAGCAAAAGAAACCATCAACAAAACAACATATTTGCCAACGACATCTCCAATAAGGGTTTAATCTTCAACATTTACAGGGAACTCATACAATTTAACAAAAGGAAGATAAACAATCCAATCAAAAAAACGGGCAAAGGACTCAATAGACACTTTTCACAAGAGGACCTACAGAAGGCCAAGAGACATATAAAAACATGCTCAAAGTCACTAATCATCTGAGAGAAGCAAATCAAAATGACAATGAGGTACGATCTCGCACATGTCAGAATGGATATCTGCTGGAAGCCAATCTACCCTGGCTGCTTGAGGCAGTTCCTGCAGGGATGTTTCTAGAGATCTGGCGTATATGGCATGCCATTCTTGGTATGTTTGCTCCCCTTCTTAAGCGCTGTGTGTTTTAACCAAGGTCGCCTCTCTGGGAAAGGTTGTTTCCCCAGGTGAGGATTTTTATCAAAAAACTCTTTAACTGTGTGCCAGAGGGGTGGTTGGGCGCTTTGATCTTTGCTTGGAGTGACCTCCTTCAGTTACTTCCTTGTAGCTTAGTGGAACAATAGAGCAACCTTTGAATGGAGATGGGAAGCCCCCTGGCCTTTTGTGTAGAATGGATAGGATTGGGACCAAATAGTATAAATATAGATGTTAGATGACAATAAAGAAATGAACCTGGCTATGATGATCACTGCCTCCGTGTCTTTCCTTCTCTGCCGACTCCATCCACACCTTGGGGAACCCCTGGATCCGCTGGGGCTGGACCCCAACATTATGGTGCCCGGACAGGATTCCCCTAGGTAAGCCCCCACCCCCCACCCCCGCACTCAGGATGGATCGGACTCCACCAGGGTGCTGCAGACCCCCCTATAGAGGATAAGTAGGGTAAGAAGGTGGATAGTACAGAACTTAGATTAAGAAGATGTGCCATACTGAGTCTAGAAGAGAGAAGACTCTGTATTGATCTGTAGAATGAGAAGATGTGCCGTACTGAGTATAGAAGAAAAAAGACTCCATATTGATCTTTTAACACATATGCTTGCTAGCAGAGGAGATAAGGTTACGCCCAGTCAGACGGAATGCTTTATACAAGAAGTATGTCAATGCTTTTCTGAGGAAGGAAAGCTAAATGTAATGGCATGGGAGAAGGTAGTCCCAAGGAGCCTTATCCTTAACCCCGCTGCAGCCTTTCCACCCCGGGAAAGTGCAGGATTGGCAAGCTCTCCCTGGGATGATAGATCAGGACTCAGGTAATAGCGAAAAGCGCCAATCCTACTCTTAAAATGGATACAAGAAAGCATTTGGGATTTTTCTTTTTAATGCCTGCTTTTAAAAAATAAAAAAGGGGGAATTTGCCGGGAGCCGGTCCAAGGTCACCTCTCCGAGAAAGGTTGTTTCCCACGGTCATAGAAAACCCTAAAGACTCCATCCAAAAATTATTAGACTTTAATAAATTATTTCACCAATATAGCAGGATACAAAATTAATGCCAAGAAATCTATGGCATTTTTGTAAACCAATAGTGAACTTACAGAAAGAGAGATTAAAAAAACAATCCCATTTACCATCTCACCAAAAAAAGATACCTAGGATTAAACTTAACTAAGGAGGTAAAAGACCTCTACTCAGAAACTACAGGACCCTGAAAAAAGAGATAGAGGAAGACATAAACAGATGGAAGAACTTACCATGTTCATGGATAGGTAGAATCCAACATCATTAAAATGTCCATACTACCAAAGTAATCTATAGATTTGATACAATCCCCATTAAAATACTAACAGCATATTTCACAGATCTAGAAAGAACTCTCCAAAAGTTCATCTGGAATAAAAAAAAGACCCCGAATAGCTGCAGCAATCCTGAAAAAGAACAAAGTAGGTGGGATTTCAATACCAGATATCAAGATGTATTACAAAGCCATTGTTCTCAAAACTGCCTGGTACTGGCACAAGAACAGAAATATAGATCAATGGAACAGAACAGAGAACCCAGAGAAGCCATGATGATCAATTAATATTTGACAAAGGAGGCAAGAGCATACAATGGAGTCAAGATGGTCTTTTCAATAAATGATACTGGAAAAATTGGACAAATACACGCAAAAAAATACAAAACAAAAACTGAAAGTAGACCACCAACTTACACCATTGGCATTGTCTTGTTATTGTTTTAATAGCCAGAGTTTTGTTCCTGATGCTTATGTTTTACTTTCATTATAGTAGCACACCTGACCAGTGCCCGTCTGCAGCAGATGTGCAGCCCTGAGCTGGAACCACCTGTCCATTGGGAGGATAACATGTGCCTCCTTTTTGTCTGTCCTCATGTCCCAGCTTTGACCCACATCTCCTTTCATTTTCCTTTTTTTTTAATCTGACTGCTTCTTTGCTGGTTCTTTGGTCTTTCTCCTTCTCTCCTTCCACTGCATGGGGAAACATATTGGCCAATGATAAGGGTTTAATCTCAAAATTTACAGGGAACTCATATGCTGAGTGATTCCTTCCATGACCCGCGTGGAGTAGGGTTCGGTATCTGAAAGAGGAGCCGCACAACAAATGAAAGAAAGAATATATGAAGTTGTCTTGTGCCAAGAGCCTGACATCCTGGTCTGAGAAAGCCTGTCCCGGGACTCTCCTTTGTCCTGTATTGGCCCCTCTTGCCCTTGTGTCAAGAGGGACCCTCTTCTCACTATCCAATTGCCCACAGCTGTTGCCTGAGTTCTCTGTTAATGTTGAGGTCATGCCCAATGGCATGAGATGGGCCCTCTCTGGGGAAGAAACCTGAGTTCCCCAAGATATATGATCAATGCCAGGGCCCTGCTATCAGACGAGGTGATCCCAAGGAAGTTGCTGGGCATGGAGGCCAGAGGGACATAGGCTACCAAGGAGACAGAACTGAACCTCACATCACCCTACTTGGACCAGAGGAGCTAGTAAAGACCATGAATGGACTCCAGCACTCATAGAACTTAACAAAAGGAAGATAATCCAATTTTAAAAATGGGCAAAGGACTCAATAGACACTTTTCACAAGAGGACCTACAGAAGGCCAAGAGACATATAAAACCCCCCCCTTAGGGAGGGGCGACCTAAGACAAGCACAGTTGGGGGGGCTAGTAGGAGAGAACTTGGGGTTCAACAGAGGTAAGGCATAGATCCTCACCCCCCCCCAATTATGAAGGGGCTTGAACACTCGCCCCTTCTGAGGTAGGTCTCCTGCCCCCATGGCTGCTTCTCGCTTCCCATGTCCAGCCCAGATTGGGACCCAGATAACGGATAGAGACTTGGCCCAGCTCAGATCGGGAACAGAGAGAGACTTGGTCCAGCTGATATCTGTACCCAGAA
>NW_006297832.1:296114-305751 GCF_000327345.1 Myotis davidii
TTTCCTTCTCCACAGACTCCGTCCACACGTTGGGGAACCCCTCGACCCGCTGGGCCTGGACCCCAGCAGCTATCATCAGCAAATGACAAGTAGTGAGGATGTGGAGAAAAAGGAACCCTTGTGTGCTGCTGGTGGGAAAGCAGACTGGTGCAGTCACTATGTAATACAGAATGGAGTTTCTTCAAAAAATTAAGAATAGAACTCCCATTTGACCCAGTAATCCCACTTCTAGGAATATATACCAAGAAATCAGAAACACCAGTCAGAAAGGATAGATGCACCCCTATGTTCATAGCAGCAAAATTTACAATAGCTAAGATTTGGAAACATTCTAAGTATCCACCAGTAGATGAGTGGATTGGTACATCTATACAATGGAATACTACACTGCTATAAAAAAAAAAGAGGAATTCTTGCCATTTGCAAAAGCATGGATGAACCTGGAGAACATTATGCTAACCTATTAAATAAGCCAGTCAGAGAAAGATACATTTCACATGATCTCACTCATTTGTGGAATATAATGAACATCATACACTGATGAACCAAAATAGAGCCAGAGGGGAAAAAAATATTTTAGCATATAATAGAAGTAATCCTGTTATTTGTAGATTTTTAATATTTCCTACAACTTTTGTGATATTATACTATGTTAGTACAGTTTTGGTAATATTATTACATTTAAAATATTTTTTTCTTGAAATGTTAATTTTTATATCATGTAATATTATGTTTTAAATTGTTTTTCTTGAAATATTAATGTTTATTGCATGTAACATTATTATACATAAAATCATTTTTCTTGAAATAAAAAAAAAAGAGGTATGCAGACGTCTTCATTGGGAGAATATTCTTTCCTCTTGTTGGTGTACATGCCAATGAATATATGACCATACATCTCTCTCTGACATTGGGAAAACTTGCCAATTCCACCACCAAGGAAATAGCTGCTGATTATTTAACCAAAGTAGTTTTACATAATAAAATAGTTTTTGATTATTTACTTAGGAGGTGTACGTGCAATAGCAAAAACTCCCTGTTGCACTTGGATAAATTCCTCTGGGAAAGTAGAAATTTAACTACATAAAATTAGACAATAAACCAATTGATTGCAACAACAACAAAAATAAAATTGTCTCTGCAGATTACATGATCTTATATATAGAAAATCCTAAATCTGCTAGAACTAGCAATCAAAATCATTAAATATTCTGTATACAAATTTAGGATGTAACAATCAGTTGTGTTTTTATACATAAATTATTTGAAAAAATAAAACAATCCTATCAAAACTATTCTTTATAATAAAAGGCTGATACGCAAATCGACCCAGCAGAAGAATGACTAGTCGCTATGACATGCACTGGCCAAGAGGGGGCAGATGCTCAATGCAGGAGCTGTCCCATGGTGGTCAGCACACTCCCACAGGAGGAGTGCCACTCAGCCAGAAGCCCGGTTCACAGCTGGCGAGTGCAGTGGTGGTGGCGGGAACCTCTCCCCCTTCCGCAGCAGCACTAAGGATGTCTGACTGGGGAGTGGGCCTAAGGCATCATTCAGATATCCCCCGAGGGTTCCTGGACTGCGAGAGGGCACAGGCCAGGCTGAGGGCCCCCCTGAGTGTACAAATTTCATACACTGGGCCTGTAGTATCATCATAAACAATAAAATACTTAGGACTATATCTAACCAAACATGTAAAAGATCTATACACTAAAAGCTCAAAGATGTTGATTAAAGAAATTGAAGAAGACACAAATAAATAGAAAGGTATCCCTTGGGGAGTGGTTTTGACATGTTTATATTTTTAAATGGTTGAAATGGCAATATAACACAATATTTTGTGATTATAAATTTTACTGAATTTAAATTTTAGTGTTAATAAATAAACTTTTTAAAATATAGATTTTATTGATTTTTTTACAGAGAGGAAGAGAGAGGAATAGAGAGTTAGAAACACCAGTCAGAAAGGATAGATGCACCCCTATGTTCATAGCAGCAAAATTTACAATAGCTAAGATGAGAGAGAAACATTGATCAGCTGCCTCCTGCACTCTCCCTACTGGGGATGTGCCCGCAACCAAGGTACATGCCCTTTACCAGAATTGAACCTGGGACCCTTGAGTCTGCAGGCCAACGCTCTATCCATTGAGCCAAACCGGTTAGGGCAATAAATAAACTTTTGTTGGAACAAAACCTCACACCTTTATTGCCTATGACTGCTTTGAGACTACACAGCAGAGTTGAGTTGCTGCAATTAGGAGCATAATACTTTGAAAACTTAAACTGATCCTTTCTAGAAAAAGTGTTTTAACATCTGCTATATGTCAATTTCTTATGTCCTTTGTTGATTTGATCCAAATAACATTGTATCTATTTAATAGTGTGGAGCTTTTCTTTTTTCTTTTATTTTTGTTTCACACTTTCTCTTTTAAATTAGGGAAACTACCCCCTTTATATTTAATTGTATTTAATTTTGGTCATTTCAGTACAGTGAAGTATGTCAATGTGTTATTTTCTCTCTTCTTTTTTTGGAACCCATTTTTGTAATTTTCAAAATAGATGAAAATTACCATAATCACTTTCTCTTTGACCCAGATAATATGTACAAGAGCTTTTATCTTTTGGGTATTTCAGATGGTTTGATTTTTTTTTATTCTTTTGTTATTAATGTGACATTGTTTGCATTGAATCCTTATGATGTGGTGTGCATTATTTCTAACCTTTTAAAAGTAATGTATTTCTTGAAAATATCTCAGGAATTTTGAAAAATAAATACAATGTTATATTTACATATTTATTTTATGCACTCATTATGATGATCAAGCATGTTTAATCCTTAATTTTTGCTTATTTCATCTCTGAAAGGTGGGAGGTGTGACCTTAATGTTTTTGAGTAAACTTATTTTAATAACAGAAGTTTAAATACATCAATTGTTTTAAAAAATTATTCAGCATATATTTTAGGATATTCTAATCTTCACTAGATAAAAAGGGAGAGCCCATGCTTCCATGAAGGCCTCATGATAGGAATTATTTTAAGAAAACCAAAACAAAGTAAGAAAAATGCAACTATATATAATCTTTATTGTTGGAAGTATTATATATGTCCTCTTTTCCCCCCACTGATCCCTTCTACTCTTCCTCCTCCCACCCCCAGGCTTTTACCACCCTATTTTCTGTGTCCATGTGAAATGGGAATTTTAAGGATAAGATAGAACAAGTTTAGGAAGTTTTAGAAATTTTGGAAATTAAGGTGACCATGGAGGGAAGCACCGGGCTGCAGAGCAGCAGAAGGTATATTTCCATAGAATGGGGAAGCTGAAAAGCTGCAATAGGCACATTTCCATAGAATGAGGGAGCTGGGAGCAGCAAAAGGTCTATATTTACAAAATAAAGGGAAGGAAGCCCTTCATCCAGAAGGAGGAGAAGAAAGCCCAAAGGGGATAGGAAAACAATAGGGAAGGAAGGGGGAGAACCTCACATGGGACATGAACCTTTGAGCTCAGGAGTTACTATAGTAACCAATCTAAGGGAATAGTGACCAATCAGAGGGGCTATCAAGGCACCAGGATCTGCAGCCTTTATAAGCCACAGGGAAAAGGAACTCAGTGGGCCTCTTCCCCCTCCCTAACTGGGAGTCAGTTCTGTGGGACTCCTTCCTTCTCCCCATGTGGGAGTCTGTACTTGTTCTTCAATAAATCTCTACCTTTGCTATACCACCTTCTGTCTGTGGATTCATTCTTTGGTTCTGGTGGACAAAGAATCCGGGTTCCATTCCAAAAAGTCCATATCACATGGGTTATGCATATTTGCATACAAGTTCTTTGGTTGGTCTCTTCCCACCCACCCCCACCTTCCCTCTGAGCTTTGACAGTCTGTTCCATGCATCTATTTCTCTTGATCTATTTTGTTCACCCATTTATTTTATTTTGTTCATTAGATTTCACATATGAGTGAGATCATGTGATCCTTGTCTTTCTCTGACTGACTTATTTCACTTAGCATGCTACCTTCCAGGTCCCTCCATCATTAGTACTATATTTTCTAGGCTTGTTTGACGTCTTGGTTGGTGGATGGTGTCCTTTCTTATTTCTCAATGCTGTTAAAGAATATCTCATCTATGTATATACTTCATTTGGCATTTCAGTAAGAATATTTGAGGGAGGACAACTTAGTTAGATATGACATCTATTTTTTTTTTTAATTCTCAATGATTTTTATTATAGAGGCACAGATGACTTCCCTCTGATTTTGGTATGTACTGATGAAGGGAGAATGGCAGTAGGATTCTAGTAATTTTTAAATATGTGTGACATTTATTAATCAAATATGGACTTCACATGCATTTTTAAAATAGCAATTAAATATACTAGGAGTCTCAGAGGGAAGGCAGGTCTGGATGGGAAAAGATTAACCAAAGAGCTTGTATGCATAACCCCTGGACACAGACAATAGGGTGGTGAAGGCCTGGGGTGGAGGGCAGGGGCAGGCTAGAAAAGGCCAGTGGGAGGAAAGAGGATACATATGTAACACTTTCAACAATAAAGATTTAAATACAAATAAAAATATTTTAGATATATTTTAAATATTCTGATAAAGTCTAGTACATGCATGGATTTATAAACTTCTTGCAATTTATGACTCTTCCCAAAGACATTTGGGTAAAAACCATGGCTTTAGGGAATGTGACTTCTAATTTGGAATTTCAATGGGACTTATTATCTGAATTAATTCTTAATCCCTAGGCTATTGAAATGCAATTGAAAATTAGCACTTTAATGTTTAAATGGTTCATAGAATGAATTACCTTTTCAATAGCTAATTGTTACCCTAGGGATGTAAAATATTTACCATAGTTTACTAAATTATTTATGTTTTACCCTTAAAAACACCCTCTATGTTTGAAAGGGGTCCAATATGTGTGTGTGTGTGTGTGTGTGTGTGTGTGTGTATATAATTTGTTGTTGTTGTTAAATATTGGGGAAACAAAAATGGATACTACTGTATTGTTCTTGCAGGCAGAGTTTGTAATCTTTGTAGACAATTCTATGAAATTGGATCTGATTTACATCTCCCTTAACCTGGATAAAATAAGGATAATTTTGGTGTTGAGAGCAATTCTACTACTTAGGATAAGTGTCAAGAGAGCTCATATATTAGTTATGTTAGCTGTAAGTAATAGAAAGCACTAAATGAAGAGTGGGTTAAGCAAAAAAAGGAGCTTATTTTGGTCATCCTGAGCTAATCGGTTTAGTTGATGGGATGGCTCTCTTTCACTTTAGGGACTTTAATGATGCAAATTTAATCAGAGATGCAGAAACACTGTCCATTTTGATCAAGGGCTATAGGATAAGAATTAGATATCCTGCAATTTTGGAATGAGATAGGAAGTAAATGTTCAGAAAAGATTTGGGGAATCATAGATTTTCCCTCAAACCAGACAATCTGAGAAGCAAAGCTTGTCCAGAGGCTAAAATAGTCCTTAAAAAAAAAAAAAAAAAAGCTTGTGGAATGGTCTATAGAAAACTTTGTTTCTGTGTAGCTGCCATCTACTGCCAAACTTCTCCTGGAGGACCTGGAGCCTCTGTGAAGGACAGCATCTGCATCTGTGAAGAAGATCTGGACACAGAGCAGAAGAGAGTGAGGACAGAAACCCAATGGTACCTCTGCAAGCCTGGCAGAACGACTGACCATGGTCACCATAAGAGGGTGATGGATTACTTCTACCTGAATTCAGTCTCCAAATGTCTCACCAATTCTGCATTTTATAAACTCTAACTTGGAACCTTACAGAAAAGATGATTCTGGGACAATAAACCAAGCCAAAATTGTCCAAACTACCAGAAGTATAAAAGTCCTGCCAGGTACTCAAAATCAAAGCAGGTTGGTGGGAAATATTCATTTGGATGGGAAGGAGTCACTTAAGCAGGTGGTCCACATAGGTTCAATATTGGGAGGGAACTTTGAGAATTAAGATTAGGAAGGCAAATTGGTAAAAGTTGTGTGAGATTTTAGCAAAAAGGAGGAAATGTCAAATATATTTGAGAGGTAAAATGTGGCAAGACATTTTCAAGAGGAGAAAATGTTGAATAGCATTATAACATTTCTAAATCATTTTACAAGGTTTAGAGATTCCTGGTTTGCCTTCCCTTTTTAATATTTATTTTACATTAAAGAAAATAAAACCAACAACCTGAATTCAGTACTGTTTTCTCTACTTCAGACCCATAAGCTATCTGGATACGTTTGGGGAATGAGCACTGAAGTGTGTATTGGGCAGTGATGGAGTGTATGCACCTAATGCATTTGGCAAGTGCTCTGAGGGAAATTACTTTGTTCTTATTCAGACAGATACTATCATGCTCTTCCTAAATAAAATGCCTATAACCAGTCATTTTTGTGTGATGAAGAGGGATAGTCTGTACTGAATAAGAAGCAAACATTTTTGAGATTTAAGATGATGGTTAAGCTCTGAAGAAACACATATTGATGCAATTTTTCCTGGTAGCTCAGGTTAATTTTGCATTCATAGGACTAATTGTATTCATACCTATCCAAGGATGCTGCATGATTAGGAAAATGCCTAAGGCTCCAGGAATGGAGGGACAAGAGCTTGCAATTCATGAAGGAAGGCTAGAAAAAGCAGGTTCTCATAAGAAAAGCCAGTCAAAGAAATTACCTCTAGTGAAGCTGCCTTCTTTCCCACGGTCATCTGGCAGTGTTCAATATTGTACTTTCATAAGAATACCTATAAGGTAGACAGGATTAAGATTCTCCTTATGAATTTTAAGAAACAAATATACAATTTAAACACTACTTAGCTTTGTGCCAGAACTTCTAGTTGGCTCACAATGTCTTCTTTCCCCTTCTTTAATAGAAAAAGAGCCCCGGATTTGATAGCTGGCCCATGTATGCCTGAAGACTACATTTTCCAGTTTCCCTTAGAGCTAGGTTTGGCCATGCTACTAAGTTCACATTTTGGCTAAGAAAATGAAAGCAGAAGTGGTAAGGACAATTTTCAGCGTGTGCTGGCTAAGGGAGATGTACTCTTTTTTTTTAAAAAAAAAAATATTTTATTGTTTAAGGTATTACAAATAGTAGTACATATGTCTCCTTTTTATTTTCCCCCACTGACCTCCTCCCGGCCATCCCTAACCCCTGACACTTGCCCTCGTCCCTCCACCCCAGTGTCTTGCATCTGTTGGTTGTGCTTATATGCATGCATACAAGTCCTTCGGTTGATCTCTTACCCACCCCTTCCCAAACCTCCTCTACCTTCCTGCTGTAGTTTGACAGTACTCTTTTTACTTCATTCCACCTTCTGGTTAGAGGCAAAGGCAGTTAACTTAGACCAAGAGATTATTTGAAGAATGACTGTCAATCATACAGGTAATCCTAATTTAAAGAGAGCTAGTTTCTGTGGTAGTTGGACACAAATACATTACCACTGCTCCCATCCATAGGTGAAATGGATTTCTCATCTCCTGGAATATGTAGGCTGGTCCTATACTTTCCTATAACCAAGTCAATGTAGTTGAAGTGATTATAAAATTTATAAAAGGATTGGAAGTGTTAGCTTTTGAAATTTTGTGAATCTCCTTTTGGAAGCCAGTTTTCAACCACACCAAGACATGTCACAATTAAAATGCCAAGACAAAGAGAGAATCTTCGAGAAAAACAGTTAGTTACCTACAAAGGAACACCCATACGATTATCAGCTGACTTCTCAATAGAAACTTTGCAGGCCAAAAAGGAGTGCAAGGACCTACAACCAAGATTACTTTACTCAGCAAAGCTATAATTTAGAATTGAAGGTCAGATAAAGAGCTTCACAGACAACAAAAAAAGCTAAAGGAGTTCATCACCACAAAACCAGTATAACATGAAATGTTAAAAGAGAAGAAGAAGAATTATCTTTTTTAATAAAAAAAAAGAAATTAAAAAAAAAGAAATATCCAGACCAAAAAAAAAAAAATCAGTGCACATGGCCCTAACTATTTTAACATACATACCATAAACAGCTGTTTTGGGTATAAAATTTATATACATAATAAAATGTCCTTTTCTTTTTGTTTTTTTTTTTAAAAAAGAATGATTCCCTGATTTAGAAGGTTTTTTTTTTTCACAATTATGGGGGAAATAATATTACACATAGTTGTTACAAAAAAGGTGCAAATTAACCTTTGATTTTTATGTTAGTCAAAATAAAAAAGCCTTTTACACACTGCTCATTGTTAATAAAGAAGTTTGTATCTAAAAAGCAGAAAAATATGGCAATAAATACATATCTATCAACAATTAAACCTAGAAGTCAAAATAAACAAATAAGGAATCAAGGAATCTAATGAACAAAATAAACTGATGAATAAAACAGCATCAGAGACATGAAAACAAGGAAAAGACTGACAAATTGCAGAAGGAAGAGGGTCAGGATGAGCTTAAGCAAAGAATTTATATGCATACAGACAATAAGGTAGTGAAGGCCTAGGGTGGGTGGGGACTGGGTGGAGGGGAGGAATGGGGGAATGGGGAAAAAAAAGGGGAATATCTGTACCACTCTCAACAATAAAGATTTAAAATGAAACAATACAAAAATAAATAAATCCACAACTAAATAAAAAATAAATATTATTACCCTGGAGTCACCTTTCTTTTAGATAGTTCAAATGTTAGGGGCCACATCAAGAGAGATGCCCAACAACTTCTGTGTAACTATCACAGATGAGAGACAAAACACATGAATGAGGAAGAACAGCTAGAACATTCTATTCCTAGCATTTACCTTGAGAAGCAAAAGAAACAGCTCAACACAGGAGCTGCCCCCTGGTGGTCAGTGCGCTCCCACAGCGGGAGCCCCTCTCAGCTGACGGACCTGTCCCAGTGGCCCACCAGCCTAGCAGCAGCCACTCACTCCCTTAGTAATCCTGCAGGTCTAATCTCCAGAGAACATGCCCGGCACCTATGGACCAGGTCCACCAGCATGATCCAACAGCACTGCCAGCACTCCACAAGGAAGAAACAATATAAAAGTGGCTGACAGGTGGCTCCCGACAACCAGCACTAATGTCAGCTGGACAGATCCAGATCCCAGGCCAGCAAGAGCATCCCACGGCCCACCTGGAGGGCCTATCGCATCCAGGCTTCCCTCCACCTCCCTTGGGACCCCACCCATGCATGAATTCATGCACCGGGTCTCTAGTCTGATATAACCACACTGATTCCTCTCTGGAGACCACTCAGGAAATTCTCCTCAATCAAGTTTTAGGTGGATCAGACCTGTTTCACTACAGATAATGACAGGAACCCTTTCTTTCTCCCTCTTGACCTCAGATTCCAGGTCTCTTCTCCTTCTTGACTTATTTTGATTCAAGAAACTATAAAACTTAATACCCCAATCCAGATATGAGGTACTCAATATTTTTTGTTTTTTTACAAAATCATAAATAATGATCTCACTCATTCATAGATAATAGAGACCATTATAAACTTTTGAACAATAATAGATACTGAGGCAGAGCTGCTTCAAACAGATTGTCAAACTGCAGAGGGAAGGCCGGGGAGGGTTAGGGGCAGCTGGGAGGGGGGTAAGAGATCAACCGAAGGACTTGTATGCATGCATATAAGCATAACCAATGGA
>NW_006297832.1:305914-327563 GCF_000327345.1 Myotis davidii
TGATAGTGCTGTGGTTATTTTAGTCTTTGCAATTGCATTTTTTTTTCATCTTATAAATTCTTTATTATGATCCTTTGAGTTTTCTGGTGTCTCAATAATTCTGAACCATTCAAAGTACAATCTTTCCAGGCAAGGAACTTTCCTATCCACTCAAGGGAGAACCAAGATTATTAAGGTATCAATAGTGATTTTCTCCCTCGCTCTATAGGAGGTAAGAAAACATCATATCAAGAGAAAAGACACATATATCAAGTTAATGCTCAACAATGTATCACAGTGAAATGTGACTAGTGGGTCTTCAAAGAAAGAATATCCACATTTTAAAAACGAAATTCTTACTATGATATTTAATGGCCCAGTTTCAAGTTCTGTTCCTCTAATTCAAAATGCCCTCCTATGTCTTCCTCATTGAAATTAAAAAATATATATTTCAAGAAAATTATTCAAGTGACATTTAGGATTAAGCTCCTATATGAAATATTTCCTATGTAACACGACTGAATAATTTTTCTTTGTGTAGACATAAGAATAATGGCATTTAAAAGTTGACAGGGACTGTTGAGACACAATAATTGTGCTACTCTGATCCTGATTTCAGACTTGCAGGCTTGCACCTCACATTACATTTGTTTGTTGTGGACTGAGCACCGAGTGATAATAGAATTTCTGTGTAATTTATATATCTCGCAGAGCCAGCCAGTCTCTAAATCTTGCCAAGATGCACTCATTTGCAAGTACTGGTGCCCTCACCTTCCTTGCTGCTTGGCTTCCAAGCCTCCGGATCAAATCCTTAAAAGTTATTTTAATGTAACTTTATGTCATGCTATTTGCTTCCTTTAAATCCACTTTGGTTCCCCAATAGTCAGCACTTCTACAGCCTTAGGCAATATATTTTCCTAAAAGAGAACAATAGCCAACATTTTCTAAGCCTTTTGCGAGCACCTCATGACTATAAATTCATTATAATGGAGTAAGTGAACTCCTGCATGTTGTGTCCATATATACCCTCACAAAATATAAATGTGCTGATTAACACATAATACAAATGCTTTATGTCCCAAATAGCCACCCAGGGGAAAGAATGGGCCTGGATTATTGCTCAGCATTATGCAGGGGGAAAGAGGCATGCGTGTATAATTAAAAAGCTGCAAATGTCACTGACTTTGTGGTCAGGAGGCTCCTTAAAAAAAAATTCAAGCAGTTGTGTATTTTGTGACCTTGTCTACCTGCCAAAATAGAGAGGATTCAGAAAGAAACTGCTGAGTTGAGACAGAAAACGGATTTTGGGCACAGTGGTTTCTTTCTGGCACAGAAAGATCAATGCAATACAATTTTAGGGGTGTGAAATGGACACTATTCCAATTTTGTCTATTTTACTCTTAATGTACTACATTCTGAGAAGATTCTTAAGAAGGGCAAAAATCTGAGATCTGAGTCCTTTTTACAGTGACTCATCTGAGTATAGTGGCTCAAAAAGCAGGCATATAGGAGCCATACCAGTTGTGGTGAAATTTCAGCTCCACTGCTTCCTAAGTGTATACAGTGGGGCCTTGACTTACAAGTGTCCCGACTAACGAGTTTTTCGAGATATGAGCCATCTCTCAGCCGATTTTTTGCTTTGAGTTGCGAGCTAAAATTCGGGTTATGATCCAGTTTCAGATACCCCACTGCTAGTTGGTGCAGCGAACGTCACAGTGAACCCACAACATTAGCTCGGCATCACGTGTCTCACTCGTTCACTTTTGATTAGACATACAAGTAATTTGAGTTACGAGCTCCGTCATGGAACGAATTAAACTCGTAAGTCAAGGCCCCACTGTAGTCTTAGGAAGATAGTTAATGTCCTGGTAACTCATTTTCCTCATGTTTAAATTAGATATCATAATTTAAAATTAAAAAATCTTACCTTCTAGGATCTTTGTGAAAATAAAATAAGTTAATATATGCAAAAGTCTTAGAAAAGTGTCAGTCATATAGTAACCGTACCGCCAACCTGGGGATCTCTGTCCTCCGATATCCATATGTATCTGTACTCTTTTACAGTTTCTTCATAAAAACTTTCTCTAAATCTTTTTGCACATTAAAGGGAAGAAACCAAGTAAAGAATTAGTACTTTTCAGCACCATATGTGACAGGCATTATACTAGGTGAGTTGAATACTATACTTGTGAAAGCAATTATTATAACATTTTCTTACATATAGATGATGCCATTCCCTTTACAGGTGAAGAAACTGAAGTTTGGAGAAGGGGAGTGCTTAGACCAGTGTCCATGCTGTGTTTCATTTTCCTCTCAAAAAATGTGCTAGCTACTAGTTCTCAGTGTCCCCCCCCTCCCCCCCGCCAACCTGGGGATCTCTGTCCTCCGATATCCATATGTATCTGTACTCTCTACATATAGATGCCATTCCCTTTACAGGTGAAGAAACTGAAGTTTGGAGAAGGGGAGTGCTTAGACCAGTGTCCATGCTGTGTTTCATTTTCCTCTCAAAAAATTTTATAAAATTATAAATTTAACTTAATATTTTTAAGATATTTTCATAAAGCCATCTTGGTTGATTGTTTCAAAAAACTTAAGGTAGATACTGTTAATATATCATAATAGAGGAAGTATAATTCCCTTATATAGACAGTAAATTGCAGAAAAAAATGCAAAAGTATCTTAATTGTTTTGATGATTTTCATCCAAGTATTTTATAATGACAGGCAGGACTGAAGTACTAACCTTTTTCTAGAAAAATGTTCATTTTAGCAAGTAGCGCAGGCTCATGTTATAAAAGTCCAATCGAGAAGTTTTGAGCAGTAGTCAGTGGGAGCTGGCATATGAGAAGGAGAATTAGCCTCAGCACTGCCATCAGGTCCCACAGCCTACTTCCTGCCTCAGCTCTGCGTTGACTAGTCCTTATATACCAAGTTTAAGATGAATCACCTTTGACGAGATTAAAAATCACTTCTGTTGATACTAGAGTGAACACCCTATGGAATTAAAAGAACTAGGAATTCCAGGTCAACTCTGAAGATATAGGTAGAAAACTACAGAATGCTGGGGCAGAAGTGATGTTTTCTGCCTCTTTTTGTTTAAAGATTTCCACTTCTAGATCTCCAAGGATATGATTGAAATGGTTTTCCTCTAGCATATGGATGTCACAACTAGGGTAAGGGATTTATGAAAAATGTCAAGGTAAGATTTTCGATAAGTAAGACTTTGTTTTGCATATCACATACAATTAAACAAAGGCAGTATTTCTGTGGAAGTGTTTTAAAACACAGCTGGCAACCAAGGCGTGCTTCTACAAAATACAATGTGATGTTCACATAGAAGCAGCACTTGTTGCATTGAGGGGACTCCAAACTTTTGGAAATCTACCGGAAATCCCATTTATCAGAGCATCTCGACTAATACAGGGGTAGGCAAATGTAGGTTTATAATGGGGAGTACTCAAAAAACAGACTTTCTTCTTGTATTATTATTTATTTATTATGTATATAGAGTTAGGGTTATTTACTTATTAATCATTGTGTTATTTGCCTTATTATTATTGTTATTATTTTGTATCTTTACTTAGGATTTATCTTTTATATGATGATGGCTGCTAATTTAACCTTCTGTTGGTCACCCCTGTTGGCACATTTATCTCTCAGAATGAGAGAATAGAAAAATTGATAATCTAGATCTAATGTATGTCAATGAAAATAAATACCAGGAGTGATAAGATACAGTTATTATGACAGTGGTGTGGACTAACCATTTGTGTCCCTCTGTCCCCAGATTCATATGTTGACTTCCAAATGCCCAATGTGATAGTATACGGAGGGAAGGCCTTTGGGAGGGAATTATGTTATGAGGAAAGAGCCCTGATGAATGGGGTTAGTGCCCTTATAAAAGAGGACATGCTAGAGATGATTGCTCTCTGCTCTTTGCCACATGAGGATACACAGAAGCTGGCTATATGCAAACCGGGAAGCATGCCCTCATCAGCCACTGAACCTGCTGGCAACTGGATCCTGGACATTACAGCCTCCAGAACTGTGAGAAATGAGCTTAATTGTTTAAGCCACCCACTCTATGTACTTATTTATAACAGGCCAAACTAACTAAGACAGTCACCTTGAAGTTCTCAGTAACAAAATACAAAATAACATAAAAGAACAGAAGTAGTGAAAGCATAGTTCATGTGTGCTTTATTAGAGAATTTAAACATTGTGAATAAAGATATAGTCTCATGACTATCATCATCAACATTATCATCATCTGCTTATTGAACATCTAGTTTGTATAAATTACTTAAAAATATTAGCTCAAACATAAACACTAAAAGGACACAAAACTGCAGCATGTAAGTTATTTCCCCCATTCCACAGAGAAGGAATCTGAGACTCACAGATATTGTGAAGCACGTCCAAGTTTATATACATAAGAGCTGGGAATAGAAGCAAGTCCACATTGAGAGCCCTGGTATTTGCACTGTTAGAGTGCATGAGCTTCATAAATAGAAGCTTAACTAAGAGGGATTCTAAAATTACCGAAAAATTAAATTAGCCCCACATAGTAGCAATTATCCCAATACAATTGAAAAAATTTGCCAAAGCACACATCAAATGTGGTGGCATCCCTGAAAATTATGAGATGGATTTTATTCATGGAGGAAAGTATTGATAGAAAATGCCAGAAGTCTGGATTGAAGCCAGAGTCAGGATGAACTGAAGTTTGTAAAATATTACAACTAATTCACAGAAGTTATATATTTTTTTAAAATATATTTTATTGATTTTTTTACAGAGAGGAAGGGAGAGAGATAGAGAGAGTTAGAAACATCGATGAGAGAGAAACATCGATCAGCTGTCTCCGTTTTATTTTGATTAATAAGAAGAAAGAGAAAAGGTTAGGCCTTTTATTTGGAAAAAACTGCAATATAGCAGAAATAGAATAAAATGAGAAGGCAGAATGATAGAACAACAACAACTTTTGAATCTTCTCCTGCAAGAAAAATGCTAAAGGTTCAAAAGAGTAGCAATATATAAAAAAACTAAATTTAAATTCAAGGTAATTTGGATATTATAAGACAGTTCCAACTTGTTTTTAGTATTCAGATTCAAAGTTGTGCCAGATTGCCAAATGCATTTAAAGCTAAGAAAATGAAAATACTATTTTTGTTTAGCATAATGGAGGAAAAGGTCAAATATGACAAAATATTTTATTTCTAAGTTTATAGAAATAGAAAGTATTAAAAAATGGTATTTGGAAATGGGATGATAAAGTGGGGACAAAAATAATTTTTCAAATACCTGATAGATAGTTATAAGAAAGGCTCAGTGAATTTTAAATGATTCTCCCAAATAGTAGGAAAAAAATATATATAGAGATGGAATTTTTAGGAATGTGTAATGTTTTGTCAAAGCCTTTACCATAAGACAACTGAAAAAGTTTACACACCAAAATGGTATCCCTTGTGGAAGGAGTATGTATGTGTTTGATGTGGATTTATATCTTTTTACTTTATATACTTCCAAGTTCTTTCTACTTATTTTTCAATAAACAAAAACTAGGGATGATAGCTTTTTATAATTGAATAATCAGAAAAGGCATGGTGGATACATAGCAGTTTATTAGATATGTAACGCAATGGAGCAACAATGAAAAGGGGTATAAAAATTGGGAGAAAAATATTTCCAGGCAAAACAAAGAGCATGTGTAAAGGCCCTGGGGTTGGAGGGTGTTTGGTTTGTTTTAGGAATAGCAAGGAAAACAATATGGCTAGAGGGGAGTGACTGGGGATGGGGGGTGGGCAAGGAGACAGAAGGTAATAGAAGGCATGATTATAAGCTATTAACTTTCACTTGGAGACTGGAAGCCAGTGAAAATATTTGAAGAGAGAAGTGGATTGAACCAAGACATTTCCCCATAGGCTTATTGAAGTATAATTGATTTTATAAAATCATTTATTTAAAGTGTATAACTTGATACTTTGAGACACATATGTATTGTGAAACAATCACTACAATAAGCTCACTCAGGATGTTATGTTGAGAGTAGACAGAAACTAAAAACAAAGGTTCCATTTAGTAGACTACCACAGTTGTCTAAGTGAGCGAGTATAATGATTTGGACTAGGAAGAAAGCATTAAAGGTATGACTAGTGATAAGATTTTGGATATTTCACTAATAACCAACAACAACATTTACTAAAAATGGATGGAAGCCCTAAGTTAAGAAATAAAGCATCTTCCAGGATATTTTTGCTCTAGGCCAGTGGTCGGCAAACCACGGCTCGCAAGCCACATGCGGCTCTTTGGCCCCTTGAGTGTGGCCCTTCAACAAAAGACCATGTGCGGGCTCGCACGTACAGTGCGATTGAAACTTCATGGCCCATACCCAGAAGTCTGTATTTTGTGGAAGAGCCACACTCAAGCGGCAAAAGAGCCGCATGTGGCTCGCAAGCAGCAGTTTGCCGAACACTGGTCTAGACAATGAGAAGTTTTATTTTTGAGGACAGAACAAAAAATGCAGGCAAAACTTATTTGAGAGAATCAAGAAATTCATATTAAGTCAGGAACATAACATGGTGTTAAATTGAAGAGGTCTATTAAAAGAAGGGGTACTGTTGGCAGTCAGTAATTTGATTCATGAGTTTAAAAAAGAAGTCTAGGAAGGGGATGCAATTTGGAAAGTACTGGAGAATATGTGATATATGTGATATGTAAATCAATGGGACTAGATGAAATCACACCGGAATGTAACTGGAGAAGAACTTCAGAGACTGCGTTCTGGGCAGACCAGTATAGAGAGGCATACACTGCAGTATAAGGAAAAATGAGTAACAAATGAGAAAGAAGGAAAATCAGGAGATTGTGCTATCCTTCAGAAACTACCTAAAACAGCATTTCAGGCAAGTAAGAAAGATCACTGCTGCGAAGGCACACAGGTGAAGCCTGCAGATTGATCACTGTACATGGTAATGCAGTTGTCATGGTAATCTTGGTAACGTACACTTCAGTGGGGTGACTATAGCAGTAGTATTATTGGGATTAATTTAAAAGGGAATGAGAAGCTAATATCTGGGGTTCGCAAGGATAGACAAAATGTGAGATGAATCACTTTGCTGTAAAGAAGAGAGATGGGGCCTAGCTGGTTTGGCTCAGTGGATAGAGTGGTGACCTGCAGGCTGAAGGGTCCCAGATTTGATTCCAGGAGGCTCAGTCCTCACCCTGGTTTGGGCTTCTGTGGGAGGCAACCAATCGATGTGCATCTCTCACATCCATGTTTCTCTCTGTGTGTCACTCCCCCTCCCTTACATCCTCTCTAAAAATCAGTGGGAAAATATCTTTGGGTGAGGACTAATAAGAACATCCTCTCTAAAAATCAATGGGAAAATATCTTTGGGTGAGGACTAATAAGAAAGAGAAGAGAGAGAGAGAGAGAGAGAGAGAGAGAGATGGGGAGTAGAAACTTGATAGAGATTCAAAATCAAAATAATTTTTCTTATTTGTTTATTGTTTTATCCATTAAATTAAATATTTCTTTAGGAAACACACAAAGTTTGCATGCTGATTGGCACAATCAAGTAGAAAGGAAAAGGGAGGATTGGAGCAATGTCCTCAGCTGGTGAGTGGGGAAAGGGTACAATGAACAGAGGAAAAAAATATCCCCTTAGAAAGTTTTATCAACAGTGTTTCCATAGTTGAGGAGAGGAAAATGTAAATACATGTAAGGTAGCTGTCTTCGAAAAGCCACTTTATTTTCCTCTTAAAAAATCAAGCAGGGCCCGGTGGATAGAGCATCGGCTTGTGGACTGAGGTGTCCCAGGTCCGATTCCGGTCAAGGGCACATGCCTGGGTTGTGGGCTTGATCCCCAATTTGATCACTGATGTTTCTCTCTCTCTCCTTATCCCTTCCTCTCTGAAATCAATAAAGAAATATATTTTTTTAAAAAAATCAAGCAGGGCCCTAACCGGTTTGGCTCAGTGGATACAGCATCGGCCTGGGGACTGATGGGTCCCAGGTTCGATTCCGGCCAAGTGCATGTACCTTGGTTGCGGGCCCATCTCCAGTAGTGGGTGTGCAAGAGGCAGCTGATCGATGTTTCTCATCGATGTTTCTAACTCTCACTCCCTCTCCCTCTCTGTAAAAAAATCAATAAAATATATTGTTTTTAAAAATCAATCAGGATCAGTTTAAGTGATACTTATTTGTCTTTTGATTTCTATTGCCAGATTCTTCCTGCTCAAGTAATGATCATGTAGCAATCCTAAATTGCCACTGTTCCAAATGAGGGCAAGGGTCTGTGCATCTTAAATTATTGTTTGCCCTCATCCCCCAAAATCCAAATTGTGTAAAGGTATAAATGAAAGAAAAAGAAAGAAAGAAAGAATGAAAGAAAGAAAGAAAGAAAGAAAGAAAGAAAGAAAGAATGAAAGAAAGAAAGAAAGAATGAAAGAAAGAAAGAAAGAATGAAAGAAAGAAAGAAAGAATGAAAGAAAGAAAGAAAGAATGAAAGAAAGAAAGAAAGAATGAAAGAAAGAAAGAAAGAATGAAAGAAAGAAAGAAAGAATGAAAGAAAGAAAGAAAGAAAGGAAGAAAGGAAGGAAGGAAGGAAAGAAAATAATTAATGGCCTGAAAAAAATATATAGCTTATTTATAGAATACAGTAAAGAAAACACTATATATATATTTTTTTTTAATTTTACCAAATCAATACCATATGCATTTCCACGAAAGACCTAAAACAAAAATTAGCAGACCACTATGCGTTCCTGTTTCTTCTGATTTGTACCTGCATATTTATAAAGAGTATACAAACATTGCTACTTCTTGCTTTATTCAATACAGACTGTTACCTATTTACTTTCTTTTATAGTAGATAATACTTATTTCATATCTATTTTTAGGTACCATCACCCTTCCATCCTCACAATGTAATTGTGAATTTTTTCTTCCTACATGTAGTATTTTGTCTTGAAAGCCTTCTTGGAAGAGCCAAATGTTTAAGCAGACCTTGTTGATGGTGAATATTCTGAGCAGAGCCCAGATTGAAACAGACATTTATTAAGAAACCTGTAAATATTTGTATTTTTCTAGAGGTATTCAATATTCCACACAAGAACCTATGGATCTCCTGCCTCAGAGTTAGGCATGGTTGCCGGAGTTCTAAAAGCAGAGGAGGGGAGAGAAGCTGGGAGCAGGCAGCATTCGCTCAAACGCCCACCAGTTTTCTTACAGCTTTGATGCTCACCTTTGTTAACTGATGGGCTTTAGACTCCTGAATTCAGAGCATTTCCATTTCAGATTCTCTTGGGAATAAACTTTATTTTTCATTCCTGATTTTGGGGAGTTAAAGCCAGGGCTATATTTTTGTTTGTAGCCATGTATATCAGGTCTGAGATACTCAGTTCGTCCTGTTTAAATCATCAGGTATTCTTTATCTCCAAGAATTTTAATATGTAGTTTTGTCTGCCCTACTAAGTCTGTTATCCTAAGTTATCTGATTTCAGTCTCCTGAAAATGATTGAAATGTTTGTTGAAATTGCTCTCCTCATTCTCTCTGTCTTTAGTCAGTGAGAGTTATTCTTAGTAGGATTTGAGGAGCGGGAGAAAATAAAAGTTTGTGAAACATCCAAAATTGTAAACCAAACTGATTAAAAATTTCCTAAGCATGACACTGAAGGCAAATCCTTTAAAGTGAAAGATCCATAGACTGTACTTGAAAGGAAGCAGAATTTGCCACCCCAAAATGTTCCTTTTACAATGTAAATTTTAAGTTGATTATTAAGAAATGAACGACTTAGGAAAAACATTTGACATCCTCCCTGGCTGCTTACAGAAATTTAGATAGAGGACCTGCTCCAGCAAGGGAGATTGTCACAGACAAGTATCATTTAATATAAACTTGCGTGTGACAGACAGAGAGGGACCTTGCAGGGTCCCTTCGTTCAAAGTCCTCTCTGTGTCCCACTTTTAAAGGTAGACCAGTAAACATTTATTTAATAAACATTTGCTTTTCCATCTCCATGCAAGTTGTCTTCCTGCCCTTTGAAGTCCCAAACGGTGCTGCACCAGCAGGGCTATGGGTGAACCTGAGGGGGCGCGGTGCAGGATTAAAGGAAACAGACAAGAATAAAGCTGCGGCTAGGTGGGACGCTGCTCTCACTGATGGAGAGACAGTGCCACGGCCTGCAAGCCGAGCCTTTATTTTATAGCCAGATTCCACGAGGGTCTGAAGTCTATCAAGCCCACATCACTCAGCCTCCTGGGACCACAGGTTCGCACCACAAGTTCAAGCTTACAACTATGGCCTTTGGCTAGAGCTGTGCTGGGACTTGCACGTGGTTTTGCCACCAGAGGATCTTGCCCTCTCATTTGTCTGAGGTTTTAAGCTGTCCAAATGCTATAGCTGTTCTCCACACCAAACCACCCCACACACATTCATCCAAAATTAAAACCATTTATAAATATTGAAAATTATTACTTGGAACATTTTGGTAATGACAAAATCAGAGGTGCCTAAATACTAAAGAAAATGGTTATAATTATAATTTATTCACACATTGTAATAATCAGTAATAGAAAAGAAAGAGAAACTCTATATATACTAATAGGGAAATTTTGTTTTAAAAGATGTAAAAGTCATTTATATATGTAAAAGATGTACTGTATACATTATGCACTAATTTGTTCAAGCGATTTGTTTTAAATCACTGGATGATACATAAGAAATTATTTGAAGTTATTGAAGAGTAGGAATTTATGATGAGAGGTACAGCAGTAAATTTTGCATTTTACTTTATGTTCTTTTACATTTTTAATAACGTGATTTAATGGAATACATATTTATAATTTATGTTTTAAATTTATTTTTTAAATATTGGGGAAAATGTTTGTGATTGTTTGCTAACAGTAAAAGAAAAATCCATAATCATGAACCTATTTTGTTTAAAACTATGTGCATAGATAAAAGTGGTAAAAAGTTGGTAAATATGTATATTTTCTTAAAATATTATTTTCTTTTTTAAAGAATATTTTTAGCCCTAGCCAGTTTGGCTTGGTGGATAGAGCATCGGTCTAAAAACTGAAAGGTCCCAGGTTCAATTCCTGAGTTGTGGGCTCAATCCCCAGTGCGGGGCTTGCAGGAGGCAGCCAATCAATGATTCTCTCTTATCATTGATGTGTGTGTGTGTGTCTCTCTCTCCCTCTCTCCCTTCCTCTCTGAAATCACTAAAAATTTATTAAAAATAGTGATTTCAGAGAGGAAGGGAGAGGGAGAGAGCGAGAGAGAGAGAGAGACATCAATGATGAGAGTAAATCATTGATCGGCTGCCTCCTGCACATCCCCCACTGGGCATTGAGCCTGCAACCTGGCATGTGCCCCAACCAGGAATCAAACCATGACCTCCTAGTTCATAGGTCAATGATCAACCACTTAGCCACACTAGCCGGGCAAAATATTATTTTCTTTATAAAGCAATAAGAACACAAAATGAAAAAAAAATTATTTAAAATGTTTAAGAAGGAAAGGAATAAGGCAGATGGAAGAAGAACGGAAGGAGCACCTTCTGCCAATAATGCTACAAAACAATCCCCTGCACTGGATTCGGGAGCTGACGGAAATAACTTCTAAAATGTGATTATGTTCTCAATTGTTATGTTTAATTTATTCAGTTCTTGTGTTCCTTCACAGGCCCGCTGGAGGAGTAGGATGGGATCAGGCAGTTTAGGGTAGGGAACACGGGGAGGAAAGATGATAGATGAAGAGAAGATGAGCCAGATGGTCAGGATATAAGATAGGCAGGATGGCAACCATAGAAATAAACTGTGCTTCCCCTTGCTTACCTCTCTCTGAACCGTGAATTCATTCCTCATCTGGAGACAACGAACCCTACAGCTCATACTTGCATCTCATGTTTCCCATTAGGATTCATCCCACACTTAGTGGTTTGCTGGGCAAAAACCTCCAAACCACCCACACTGGCCACCTCTGCTGCCTCAGCTTCTGTTCTGCACCTGGAGCGCTAGTTATGGGGCAGCAAGGCACAGTTCACCTTTGCATTCATCTGCCTTTGGCCATTCTTGCTGGGGCCTGAAATACTTCTTTTTTTGTAGCAGAGAATAATGTTTGTTTGTTTTTAAGTAGAGTCTATGTTTATTTATTATTATATCCATTTTTCTTAGCACACAAGTAGGCAAAAAGCAGGCCTTTGTAAATACTAGCACATTTAATAGAATAAAAGTTAATGATTCATTAGCATCTCATACAAATACAGTCATTAGCTGAAATTCTTATCATTATTTCCACAGATTTATATTATACTCTTTGGTTTTCAGCTTATTAGCTTGTTTTCATTTTCTTTCTTATAAATACAAGAATCTCAACTAGGAATTTAATATGAGCCTCTAGGACAATTTTGATTGAACAGTATATTAAATCCACAAATGTCTATAACATATCACAATTTTTGGTACCATCATTTGTATTCCTGAAGCCAACTGAAACTAGCATGCTGGAACTATTTCTGAACATTTCTTTTTACTGGGTAATGGTGTCTCTTAAAATGCTTCAGACACTATCTGAAATTAAATGTGGGATATCAAATATGATCCTCTGGGAGATGAGAACATTTTATGTAATCTCTATGCTTATCACACTAAAAACATCCTAACACACAGCAGACAAGGATGCATCTACAAAATATACTAATGAAGGGATGCTTTTAAAAATATTATAGGCGGTGAGAAAAGTAAACAAATTTAGACCAAGCCAGGATGTGTAGACATACAGAGGACTGGGAGGATATACTAGATAGAGAACAGGTACACACCCTCTAAACAAGCACACCTCCCACCTTGAAAATGGAAGGTGAAGATAAGAAACAATTTTCCCCAAGCACCAGTACACCAGTAGTGAAAAAGTGAAGAAACTAATTGCCTTCCAATTAGAGGCTGAAGGGAAAATATATATATATATATATATTCATATTTTCCCCCTAGAGGAAGGAATTTAGCTCCCTCAGCAGTGATTTGCTTGCACATAAAGGGCTTGAACACCAGTAGTGAAAAAGTGAAGAAACTAATTGCCTTCCAATTAGAGGCAGCAGTGATTTGCTTGCACATAAAGGGCTTGAAGATGTTGAGATCATTTGTCTGCATCTCTTCAAAAGCAGATTGATTAAAATGAAACAATTCCAACAGCCTGAAACATGGGAGATGACAGCAGAGGCTGTGTCTGGATTTTAATGCACATGAGAAATCATTTCCTTCCCAAAGCCTGGTAAAATTATCCTGAATTGGTAAAAACAAACAAACAAATCCCATTGGTTTCAAATACTAGAATTTACTCATAGTAATCTTTTAAAATAGACAAAAAAATGTCTAAATGTGACCACATTCTGGCCAGTATTTTTTATTATTTTTTATTTTTCAAATATATGTTCCTCTCTTGTAGCAATTTTGATCTGATAGATTGTTTAGTAATTATGGTACGTGAAATAAGTCAGTCAATTCAAGTCATCATTACAACCTGAAAAGAGAAAAAAGTTCCATAGAATTTTGGTCATATTCTCAGTGGTAGAAATATGTTTCACATTTTAAAAATATGAATAATCCAAAATATTGCTCCAGATCTTTGGGCTTAATTTAATATCTGGGTAACCAAAGCCAGGGGAGATCACAGTGTCCATTGCTTATGCATTTTGTACCTTCTCAGTCCAACCAAACATACAAATGATTCAATTATATAGAGCCAACATACCAGCTTGGGATTTTTGTCTTAAATTTGACTAAAAAAAGAGCTCTATTGTTCAGCCAATTGAACTGAATGATTGAGAACCATTTACAGATTCCATTTACTCATTTTACAAAATTTTAAAATTAGAATTTCACAATAGGAAGAATTTTCGAGGTTTTGTTTTTGTTTTTTTCTGCTTTAAACTTTGCTTTCTTTCATGCCTGGTTAAAAAGTCAAGTTGTGTAGACAATTTTATCTGTTCAGTAAGGAGCCAAGATTGATTTAATTTTGAAAAGAATTGGGTAAATTATTGAGATTTGCATTGTTTAGAAATCATTACAGTTAACCTGCCCAGAAACCTAATAGACTGTCTTATTCATGGGTAAATTTAACTAGCATATACAATGTAATTTTTGTGTTAAGTAAACTTGAAGGCCAATTGATAAATAGCCACTGAAGTGGGAGAGAGGGTTATATTTTGTTTCTTCCTATGTCTTTGCTATAAAAAAAAAGCCTTTGGATCCATCAAAGTTAGTTTATTCTGAAGCTTAAAATTGAGAGGAAACTGAAATTCAAGAAACAATGGAAGAACACCCTGCACTCTCCTTGAACTTTTCTGCCCCAATCTCTGCATGTTTTTATTTTGTCTTCAGTATTTTGTGATGCTTTTGAGGAATAATATGGGCTGCCTCTGGTGACTAACTGCACACCTAAACATTCACAGGGCAGCTAATGGTGAGGCTGATATCTCTGGATGCTGCACTTGTCTTAGACAGAGAAGTATATAAGGTTAGAGGCCCCCAGGGAAGATTTTTTTAAAAAATCAGAGTTTAGCATTAGTTCTCCATTGAATGCACAGAATAAGTTTTCACCACTTAACCAACTTCATCACATTACATTTTTTCTTTTTATTGTAGCTGCCATTATTTAGCATGAAAATATCTTGACATTTTCAGGCAAAATACTTCATAAATTCAAACAAAACTAAAATAATGCAAAAAATAAGTGTGTGTTTTCTTTTCAATGTGCTTGTGCACATAAGAAATGGACTTTAGTCGGGGGAAATAAGAAATTGAGGCCTTGGATGAAGGAATTCTTCATATCCAGTATGTTCAACTCTGACAATCCTTCATTAGCTTAAAATAAACTAGATGGGGTCTCCTTCCCAGTACAATGTGGCAAGTTTCGGGCTTCTTATTCAGCCCATCCTCTCTTTATTTTTTCTTTCTTTCATTCTAAGCAATAAAATATGTTCTAAGGGATATAATTAAAGCTTTCACTGTCATTATGTTCCCATTAGCATTCTTCTCTACTCAGCAATAATCATTTTGAAATTTCTATGTATCATTTACATCCAGCGGCTACATTTTCAACACACCTGTATGTCCACATAAACAATCTTGAAATTGAATGTTGTTTTGTGTCTAATTATAATTTACTTACATTAATAACATTTTGCATACATCTTCCTGCAACTGATGTCTTTATCCACCTCAGATTTTAGAGATTTGTACTTATTGATGTCTATAAATATTGTTCATCCTGCCATCAACTATAATACTATAACACCATTTATTTATGCAGGTTATTTATAATTGCTATTGAAAGGAATTTTTATGGGTAAAATAGGCAGGTTTAAGAAGTTTTAGGAATTAGAGGGTCCATGGGGAGAACCACAGGGCTACAAAGCTAGGAGCCACAAAAGGTATGCATTCACAGAATAAGGGGCCTGAGAGCTGACAAAAGGCATACCTTTACAGAATAAAGGAGAGGAAGCCATCCATTCCCAAAATAAAGAAGGCCAAAGGGAATAGAAAAACAATAAGGGAGAAGAAGAGGGGAACCTCATGTGAGGTTTGAGCTCTGAGCTGCTATAGTGACCAATCTGAGGGGATATCAAGGTCCAAAGAACTGCAGCCCTTATAAATCTTAGAAAAAAAAGGGACTCAGTGGGACTATCTCTCCCTCCCCACATGGGAGTCTGGGCTTGTTTCTCAATAACCGTCCATCTTTTCCTAGGCCACCTTTTGTCCATGGTTTCATTCTTCTAATTCACCTGGATAAGGACCCAGGAAGCATCCTGCCCAGAGGAACTCCACACCTTCCAGTTCAATTTTTGCGTTTCACTATTTAGGTTTTCATTTTTTTATTCAACTTAAGGATTCAGAGCATCTAAGGGCCTTTTCCTCTTTTGCATATGTGATGGTTTCTCAGGAACAATGGCTGTGAGGTTGGATTGATAAGTCTCATAAGGTGCACATCTTTATCTCTAGTCAATAATACAAATTTTTCATCAGAGTGATTGTTCCAGTTTGCTTTCAACCCACTTCCTATGTACTCTAAGAGAACATTTTTTCTAGTAGATAAAAATACGTTCTCAGTCTACTTTCTGTCATTCTACTTTCTGTTATAATTTAAAAACTGGCTTTCAATATATTTTTATTGATTTAAGAGAGGAAGGGAGAGAGAGAAAGATAGAAACATCATTGATGAGAGAGAATCATTGACCGGCTGCCTCCTGTATGCCCTGCACTGGGAACGGCGCCCACAACCTGGGAACGCAACCTGACCGGGAATCAAACCATGACCTCCTGGTTCATAGGTCAGTGCTCATTGACCTATGCCGGCTGGGCTTAAAACTGGTTTTCAAAACTAACTTCACTTATGAATAGTCTCCCATTGTCACAGTGTTCCCTTAGTCACACGATCCTTTTTTATGTGATAAAACGAGTCTAAACACTTTCTCGCTCCTGGGTACCCTGATATGGTAGGGAACGAGGAAGATATTAAAATCTATACCATTGCAACTTCTGGAAAAATGTTTCAACACCATGTTTAAATATTCCTTCTTTTGAACTCCACAGCAGTTAGTTAAACCACTCTATTCTCTTTTCTCAAAATCATTTAACTCCAGGTAATTTCCCTTTATTTTGTCAGATATGTTACTATGGTATTTCAGGGTTGTTGTTTTTTTCCCCTATAAGTTTTCTCTGTCAGCTCCTTTGGCAGCAGATAAAAATAATGCCCATACGAACTGTTTTACTACATCAGTGACCTTCAGCAGAGTATTTCAGAAATCTTCATCTGTTCCTACACTTTTGAATTTTTTAAATTGTAAAGAGATTTAACCCAGGTAGACATTTTCTTTTTATTTACACTTCATCAGAAACACTTTATCTAAATGCAATTAAAAGTAAAAACAGATAACCATGACACACATCATTTTTAAGTATTAGTTTCAATTGAGCTTTACTGCTGCCCAGAAAGCCTGCTCATTCTCCCCAATTCTTTTTCATATACTAGAAGCAATGATTTCTACTCTTTTCTCAAACTATCAAATATACTTTCCAAATTTTGACTCTTCACTGATGCTCATGCTTCCCATTGCACTAAAAATGCAGTAGCAAAGCACAGATAACTTCCAGCTATTCCCAAGCTATAACTACCACATTAGCTGGATCCATGCAGTATTTGGCCTTCCCTTCCATTATGGTGGTGAAATTATCCATTCTGGTGTCTTAGGCAAGTCTCTCTACTTATATGATGAATCTCATCAACTCCTGCTGTTACAGAATTTACCAGGGGACCAGAAAACACACAATGAGCACTCAGAAGATCAGGAACAATACTTTATTACAGGAAGCACTGGTGATGAATGGCCCAGGGCAATTGGATCCCAAATCTGAGGGGGGTGGGAGGAGAGTAGGGGGCTCTCCCTTTTATCTCCTTAGTTTGGGCCAAAGAGCCGCATGTGGCTCGCAAGCCACGGTTGGCCGACCACCGGCCCTGGGGAACTGGATCCCAAATCTGAGCATCAAATGTAGGGGGGGAGGGCGGGGGCAGGGCCTTTTATCCCCTTAATTTCTTTGTCTCCCAAATATTGGCCAAGCTTCTCAATTCATATTTTCCCTTTTCCCAGTTTTTTACTCACTAGATAGTAACTTTATTATTTCTATTGTCAAAGATAAGAATCTTTAAAATATTCTGAACATCTCTCTTTAACTCATCCCTCATCTAATCTATTAGCAAATTGCATTGCTTTCACCTTCAGAACATCCCCAGCATCCACCACTTCCCCCTAATCCTACCACTATTACTTCAGAATAAGTCTTGCAAGCCTCTCATTATGTAGCACCCGAGAGGTTTCCACCTTGTACTCATCAGTATAGTTTTCTAAACAGCAGGCAGAATGGTACTCTTGGATGAATGCCAGATATCATGTTACTTATTTTCTAAGATTCCTGCAATTTTTTCATGTATCTCAAAAAAAGCCAGACTTATTGACATGTCTATATTGATTTGGCTCTGGCTACTATACTCATATCCTATCTTCTTTCCCATTGCTCATTTCACTGAAACTATTTGGTTTCTGTTGTATTCCTCAAGCACAAGCATCTATTTGTCTTAGGGTTCTTATATCCAATATTTCAACTTTCTGGAATCCTCTTTCCCAGAAATTTGTATGATTTTCAACATTGCATATGTTATTTACCCAATTAGAAAAGTCTTCTCTAGCCACCATTTATCATATAGAATATCTACCACCATTTTCTAATTGACACTTTTTATTTTTTATACAACATATTATCATCTAACACATTTTATATTGTTTATTAGTCATTAACTTTTTTAAAAATATACTTTATTGATTTTTTACAGAGAGGAAGGGAGAGAGATAGAGAGAAACATCAATGAGAGAGAAACATCGATCAGCTGCCTCCTGCACATCTCCTACTGGGGATATGCCTGCAACCAAGGTACATGCCCTTGACTGGAATCGAACCTGGGACCCTTTAGAGTTTGGTTGGGGCTACAGGGGGTTGGAGGGTTAAATAAGAACTATAGTAGATGGAAATTATTTTTTAAGATGATGAAATAATTCTGTATGATATCATAATGGTGACTATAAGCAATTGAACATTTGTCAAAAACCATAGAAGTTTACAACACACAGTAAATCTTAGTGTATGAAAATTTTAAAAAAATATAATTTGTAGGTCATGGGATTCCAGGATGAAATGCAGAATATAACAAACAATCTAGGTATATTGCAAATGTATATGTCAATGTGAAGGGGGCAGGTAAGAGACCAGGCAAAGGACGTGTATGCCTGTATATAAGCATAACCAATGGGCACAGACACTAGAGGGGTGAAGGCATGTGATGGGGGGAGGGGTGGGAGTGGCCAGGGAAAGGTCAAGGGGAGGAAAAGGAGACCTATTGTAATACTTTAAACAATAATTTTTTAAAAAAATAACTCTTTTATAACTTAATAGCTATGCAGATAGTTACATATAGAAATGTATATAGATATCTTTAAGTAGATGGGTTAACATACAAACACACACTGCCTTGATCTTCCAATTGAGAGGGCATGGAACAATGACACTCCAGTAGCAATAAGCATATCTAGTGCCACAATATTGGTTTCTAATACTATTCTCCATTAAGAAAACAAAAAAGGTTACTTAGAAAAATAACTTATTGGGAATTAGTATACAAGACTAGCCTGGAGTGTCTTGTAATTCCAAAAAGCAAGAAAATGCTAAAAAAATAAAAATAAAGGTAATGCAATGATGGAAATATGTCCAAAGGATACAGATGATAACTGAAAGAGCCCCAGTGGGATAATCTGAGCAAAAAGGGGGGGAAAAGTAAACTTGTACTTGATTATAACCTATAGAATAAAATAAATATTGAGTCTACACTTGACTCATTTATTTATTCAAATAAATAAATGCTTGAATAAATAATAAATGGGGGAGAATAAACAAATTTAGAACTCCAAGTAATTGTTTTCAGTTACTTCGCCTTTAAAGAAGTTGAATATAACTCCTTAGTTGTAGCCTGGGCACAAAGGCTTTTTTTTCCAAAGAATACAGTAAGGAGGAAAGGGGGAAATAAGAATAACTTGATGGCCCTAACTGGTTTGGCTCAGTGGATAGAGCATCAGCCTGCAGACTGATGGGCCCCAGGTTTGATTACAGTCAAGGGCACATTCCTGGTTTGTGGCCTTGATCCCCAGTAGGGGGCATACAGGAGGCAGCCAATCAACGATTTTCTCTTATTGATGTCTCTCTCTCTCTCTCCCTCTCCCTTCCTCTCTGATACAATCTTAAGTCAGGCAATCAAGATTAACATCAATAGTAATAAGTCATATAGATATGTATCCTTGATAGGATGTGATAAGAATAGCTCTTTACCCTTGTGGTCTACCTTTTCAGAACATATTACTACAGTTTAGCTATAAGAATAGCATCAGGCCAATCTCAGTTAAGTGACAGTCTACAAAATATTGGATCAGGATTCCTCAAAGCTGTCAAGGTCATCAAGAAATAAGGAAAGTGATCAAAGCCATCATAGTCTAGAGAAGCCTAAGGAATCATGATGATTAAGCATAATGAGGTATCCTGAATGAGACTGTAAAATAGAAAAAGGACATTATGGATAAAAAAGAAAATCTGAATAAATTATGGACTGTTAATAAGATATCAGCAATTGTTCATTAATTGTGACAAATACACTATGTAAGATGCTAATAATAAGAGATATTAGGGTTGGAGTATACAGGGACTCTATATACTATCTTTGCAATTATTCTGTATTTCTAAAACTAGTCTAAAAGTTTATTAATATCAATTAGTTAATGGTGTATTTTTCTAATCCTCACATGAGGATATGTTTATTGATTTTAGAGTGAGAGGAGGGAAATAGAGAAACATCAATTGATTGCCTGCTGTACGCCATTTGTGCCACATGAATTGAATCTGCAACCCAGGTATGTGCCCTGACCAGGAATCCAACCCATGAAAATTTTCAAGATAGATTTTGGTTTATTTATTTATTTATGACTGGAATTGAACCTGGGACACTTCAGTCCACAGGCTGACACTCTATCCACTGAGCCAAACTGGTCAGGGCTAAAATATATTTTTTTATTCATTTCAGAGGAGAAGGGAGACAGAGAGAGAGATAGAAATGTCAATCATGAGAAGGAATCATTGGTTGGCTTCCTCCTGCATCCCCCACACTGGGGATTGAGCCCATACCTGGCATGTCCCCTGCCTGGGAATCAACCATGAACTCCTGGTTCATAGGTCAGTGCTCAACTATTGAGCCATGCCAGCCAGGCAATTATTTATCTTATTATTGAGAGCCTTGGATCATAGTAGAGTCTTCAGATAAGTAAAAATTGGAACAGAAAATGAGTCACATCTCCATTTCTAACTGTTTTTATATAATCAGTTATTTACCTTTTCATTAAAAAGTAAATACTTTCTATAATTCAAGGGTTGGGCACTCACATTTCCCCCTTTTTCCTGCTGCCCTCCCATATTCTCTAGTGCACACAAATAAATCTTTTTCTTACACTATAATGATCAATCCATATCCTCATTTGGGAAAATATAAAAAAGAAGAATCTAAGCAGTGTCATGCAGCTTATTTTATTCTGTTGTGTGGAACAATCAGGCAATAGTGATTATGAGCCAGGTAAAATAATGTGCTCAATGTTGACGTGGGTTTAGGTTATAGCTACCTCCAGAATAAATGCCTGACCCTGGGAAAAAGGGTGCATGCATCTGATTTAACAAGTTCAACAAGAAGAAATACATCTGTAACTTACTATAATGAGACTATTATAAAGAAGCACATGAAAACTGTCATTGTAAAATTTCTCTCCATTATTCTATTCTTGGCCTGCCACATGATTCTTTGAGACTGTGAAGTAATGGACAAAACTGACCATCTTACAAAAGACCCAAATGTCAATCTGGGGAGAATAATTGAGACATGAGAACACTTGAAGAAAGGGATGGAACAAGGACTCAAAAAGATTTACAGAGCCAGAGCCCTTCTTGGAATAAAAATGGATATCATCCAAATGTGAGTGGGAGTCAATCAGAGATATTTGAAGATTTTTGAGGTTTAGGAAAG
>NW_006297832.1:327588-332051 GCF_000327345.1 Myotis davidii
AGCTAGGAAAGGTACCCCTATGAGAGAGAAAGCTGTAGAAAGATGGTCATTCAGAGATTTTCCTTTGGAATTTCATTTCACAAGACTTTCCCAAAAGTTGTTACTCTACTTTCCCAATTCTTCAAAAACAGTGTCATGTTTATTTGCAAACACTGGTGTGATAATTATCAAAACGATAAACAAAAAATCCAGTTCAAGCAGTCACGGGAGCATGTGGAGGAAATCCATCTTCTTAAACTATTGTCTTGAGTTTTAGGGGTTAAAGGGAAGTGAGCTCAAGAAAGACTTAAAACTCAAAAATCTGATTACTTTCTTTTTCAGTATTATTCTGTATTAGTTTCAGGTGTACAACATAATGGTTAGAAAATCATATACTTTACAGAGTTATCCCCTGATGTTTCAAGTACCCCCACCTGGCCCATACATAGCTATTACAGTATTATTTTTTTCCTCCCATTGACCTCTTCCCAGCTGCTCCCACCCACCAGCACATGCCCTCACCCCTCCAGTGTCTGTGTCCATTGGTAATGCTTACATGCCTGCATACAAGTCCTTTGGTTGATCTCTTACCTCCCCCTTCCCTGCCTTCCCTCTGAGATTTAACAGTCAGTTTGATGTTTCTCTGTCTCTGGACCTATTTTTGTTCATCAGTGTATGTTGTTCACTATATTCCACAAATGAGTGAGATCATGTGGTATCTGACTACTTTTATACTCAAATTAGAGGCCTGATGCACAAAATTCGTGCAAGGATTTGGCCCTCGCAGCCCCGGCGATTTGCCATGGCCCTGGCAGCCTCAGCTTTGTTTGGAAGGTCATCTGGAAGGACATCCAGAAGGGCATCTGAAAGATCGTTCAGCTATCTGGTATAATTAGCATATTATGCTTTTATTATTATAGATATATGACAGGAAGTCAGCCCTTTAAAGGATAGCAGAGGCTGCAATTTGTGTTATATCTATAATGTTTGAATATTCATTTGTGTTCAATCTGTTGAAGTAAAACATAGTGCCCCAAAACTTAATGGCTTTCAGAGAGGACATCCACTATCTTAATTCTGTAGGTGGTTCTCTGCTCCACATTTTTCACTGAAGTCACTCACAAGGCTATATTCAAGCATGAGCCCAACTGAGGCTGCAATTTCTAAGATGGTCGCTCATCCTTCAAGTTCTCTATCTTTCTGTGTCACCTTTTATTACTCAGTAGTCATATCTGAGCTTCTTCTTTTTTTTAATATACTTTTTATTGATTTTTTTACAGAGAGGAAGGGAGAGAGATAGAGAGTTAGAAACATCGATGAGAGAGTAACATCAATCAGCTGTCTCCTGCACATCTCCTACTGGGGATGTGCCTGCAACCCAGGTACATGCCCTTGACCGGAATCGAACCTGCGACCCTTCAGTTCGCAGGCCGATGCTCTATCCACTGAGCCAAACCGGTTTCGGCCATATCTGAGCTTCTTTATAGAAAGTTAGCTAACTTCCAGGAGGGGTGGGTTATGATGACAAGCCCCAATGTGCAATTAATTCTCAAGCCTCCTATTTTCATTGTCATGTTACAGTCTCATTGATCAAAGCAAGCTATGTGGCCAAGTTCAGAATTAATGTAGAAGTGGGTTACATAAGTATCTGAATACTAGAAGGCATGGCTTGTAGGGAGTTACCAATTTAAGAGCCTCCCATAATTAGAATTCCAAATAAACATAAAATTCCAGCAAACTGAATTTAAATGATTATGCCTTGGGTGATGGAGAGGGTACATGGAAAATAGAGGTTAGGCAATGTTCCAGATTTTTTTTAAACTAAGAATATTGGGTTTTAGTAATTACCTTACGGGGCACAATTACCACTTTAATACAACAAATCAATAACTCTAGTTGAATTTTGTTCCTTGGTGTATTAACAACTGAATTTTGCAGAACTAATTGGTTTCCTCTATATAGCTTCTGCTAATGTGGTTATTTCTAGGCACAAAACTTCTTTTTTCCCACCCATCATACACAGTTAACTGGTCAACACAGTAAACGCATGTGTGCACACACACACACATACACAAACACACACACACACATACACACACACACCTGAAATTAAATTTTAAAATAACATAAAATAATTGATTAAATATTTTATAGGTCTTCTTCCTGAATTTTATTTTCCTCATTATTTTAAAAACTAAAACATTTAAAAGTACTTGAATGTATTTTATATTTTAACATAGTACTAATTACTGGGTGGGGGGATACAAAATAAGATGTGAGACATCATACTTTAATATGTATAATACCTTTTAGTTTCTATATTTCCTCATTTTATTATGATTTTGTTAAAAATTTATATTAAAATATTTTTATGAGGCCGAAACCGGTTTGGCTCAGTGGATAGAGCGTCGACCTGCGGACTGAAAGGTCCCAGGTTCGATTCCGGCCAAGGGCATGTACCTGGATTGCGGGCACATCCCCAGTGGGAGATGTGCAGGAGGCAGCTGGTCGATGTTTCTCTCTCGTCGATGTTTCTAACTCTCTATCTCTCTCCCTTCCTCTCTGTAAAAAATCCATAAAATATATTTAAAAAAATATTTTTGTGAGAGATTTTATATATATGTTATGGATAATGTAATTGAGGGTTAGGAAAATGAAGTGAATGTCCAGAGCTGTACTTCTAGAAGGGCACTGAGTTCAGGTTAGAATTATGATAGATTGAGAGAATTCCTGTGCTTTCTTATGACAGAATAAATGTGAGCTGTAGGGTTACAGATCTGGGTTTAATTTTTAACATGAACACTTGGGGAAATCACATAAATTGTTAAAATATAGATTCTGTACTCTAAATATTAAAGTAGTGATAAATTCTATTATTAGCATGGTTACATTGATATAATTCTATCAAGTTCCTCGATCTCTTTGAGGATATAACCACTGTCTTTAAAAGCTTGCAAGCTGGTTAAGGAGTAAAGTATAATCAATAAAGCAATAGTAGTAGGTATTTAAAAGTGTTAAAAAGAAGAATGAATAATACAAAAAATCATTAAATGTTAAGTTGTTAGCAGTGAAGGAAGCATTATATAAATTCATTGAAGAGGAAGAGAAGTGGGGGCTGATGCAATCATGGAGAACTTGATAGAGAAGGTGACACTTGAAGTTGGCCTTAAATTTATTATAATCACTGGTAGAAGTGTCTTTTGCCTCCAACTTCAGCAGAGTTCACATTCATTCTCTCTATAATGACAGCTCACAGACATGAAGTTCATTAACAATCACATCTCAACCATGAAGGGCTGACCCTTTGTGCCTCATTGATTAGGCATCACATTGATCTGCTATGCATTATGTCAGTTCACCCTCCTCCCTGCTTCCTCCCTCTCTATTGTACAAACGCCTGCACTTTGCCCTTTCAGGGTCTAACTACCCAATCTAGCTGATCTTGTCTAGGTTCCTTATCTGGAAAGGACCAGGGGGTTTTTTTTATAATAAGCACTTACACTGGAAAAATGTGCTCTCCAAAAATATAAGTGCTACTACTCTAAGTACCTGAGGTAAAAGAACAATTGAGAAATTTAATAAAGAAGAAATGAAATGTTCAATTGGAGACTAAAATGGCTTTACAGCAGTACAATAAAATAAAACACAAAGCCGTTACCCTCAGCATCAGACTATTATTCATACACAGCGAAACAGGAAGTAGCCCTCAGGGTTGCTTGACCAAAAATATATGAGTGATGCGAGTTTCATTTCTTTCCTTTTGACCTCTGAGGAACAATGGGTAAGGGTAAGAAGACTCACATTCAAGCAAATGGCAAAAATACATTCTTTTCTAGTCTTCTACCATTTTTCTTGTATTTTATTATGATAAAAAGGTAATAGGTTGAATAGAATATCTATCCTCTTTATTCCCTTAGATAACGATGCCAGTGAGAGGTAGAAATTGACATCATCCTTCAGAAATGACACAAATTCTTTCCCATGAAAAAACTAAAGGGAAAAATTGAATCTTTTGCTTCATAGTCCTACTTGATACCTAGTGAATGCCTGGCTCATTACAGCACTCAAAAGCTTTTGTTGAATCAACAGGCAGAAGCTATTTCTGTAGAGAGAGATTACAGTCTGAGTAGCAAATGAAGAGGAATCAGGGAGGATTTTCTTGACTCTGTTTGTTCAAGGAAGCACAGTAACTTTACTCAGATAATGTGTATTTGGGATGGCTTAAGAAGAGATCTGATAGAAAGTTATTTCTTGTCCTTTTGTCTAGTCTACTTGTCTATTTCTTCAAAATTAACATACTATTTCCTTTTTGGTATTGTTAATCCTCATCCGACAATATTTTTCCATCGATTTTTAGAAAGAGTGGAAAGGAGGAGGAGGAGGAGGAGTAGGAGGAGGAGGAGGAGGAGGAAGAGAGAGAGAAAAATCATGTGAAAGATACACATTGATTAGTTGCCTCCTGCATGGCGCCCTCTGGGGCCAAG
>NW_006297832.1:332097-339170 GCF_000327345.1 Myotis davidii
AGAGAGAGAGAGAGAGACATCTTGTGAGAGACACAGTGATTGGTTGCCTCCTGTACTCACTCTGATCAGGCCAGGGCATTGAGTCTGCAACTAAGGTACATGCCCTTGCCCGAAATTGAACCTGGAACCCTTCAGCCTGGGTGACCAACGCTCTATCCACTGACTAAAACTGGCTAGGGCTAGACCTGATCTCTTGACTGTGTTTCTTTTGCTAGAAAGGAATAGGAGAGAATGTTTACAGAAAAAAAATAAATGAGCTGTATTTGATTCATTATGGATCATGTTTATTGACACTAAAAATCTTGCTTGCTCTCTTAATGAATCACTCATATACTTGGCTATCCTTCTATTACTATATACATGAGAGAGCAATCTTGAACATAATTTTTATAGGCCTTAGCCATTTTATCCCATTTTGAAATATTTTTTTTTCCTTTTATCTTTCTCAGCCACTAGTTAAATCTCACGCATTGTTATGAGCAGGTAATATCCTCACAGTGTGCATTCTCTTTTTGCCCAAGCTCTTATTCTAGTATTTTACAAATAATTTACCAAATGATGACCAAGAATTTAAATTGGAGGCAGCAGTGTCCCTCAACCTTTATTATATATATCATACACAGAGCCTCAGTAATTATACGAATGTCACATGGGAGTCATGTTGGGAAAGAGGAAATATGGAAGTGAAAATCAGTGAATATTCTGTGTCCCCACCATTCTGAGCCTTTAATTCCTCTACATAAGGAAGAAAGTTTGGCTATTAAACAAAACCTGAAAACTACTGTTTTCTATAGCACACTAAATTGATGGGTAAGAAAACTCTTCCCATAACAAGGCTCATTTTAATTGCAACACAAGTCTTTTTTAAGGCAATGGCCCCTTTATTCTCCAGCTCAACCTTGTGTGATTGGCACAGTAGAGATTTGGAGGGAAATAAAGTGAACACAAATGTAAGGCCAGTCAGAAGAATGTTTTGAGGCAGAAATCAACAGCATCAATCCAACAGAATCCCCAAGAAAGACCTAGTCACATAGAGCATCATTTATTGCACACTTGGGAAGAACTACCGGAAGCATCCATCCCGCACCTGGCACCTGAGGCAGAGAGGAGGGAAGTCTCTCCCCAGTTGTTTTCCTAGCCCAGTGTCACCCAGCCCTGAGGGAAACATAAGAGTCAAATTTTGCAGATACAGTGTAGTCAGACTCATCTGCTCCAAAGCACTTTTTATTTTCTGCTCTTGAATGCAGTCTGGTTTCCTTCCCGATTTTCAAGTAATTTTGAAACTTCTTTCTCTTCAATATTTAATCTGAGCATCTTGACAGTGCCCATGAAGCAAGCAGACACCTGTGGGCTTCTGTGCTTCCTCAATTCTCTCCGCAGTTGAAAAGTTTATTTTACTGACCTGTGAAATCCAGCCAGTGCCCAAAGGTTTCTATAAACATTTCCATTAATCTCTTATATCGCGTCTCTCCAAATCTTGGTATTTTTCTCAGGGCTTCAGACTTGATAACTGCCTCAATTTACTGTTACAAAAGCAGCCGCCATAGATTTCTTCAAGTGGAGAACCAATGCCTATTTATTTATGAAGTAAGCTTAAATTGATCAGACCTGGGCCTTTTTCTGTTTAATCACAGAGGTCAAATATCTTGACAGCATTACCAGCCCTGTCCTAGTGCTTGCTTCGTACTAGAAAATTCACTGCGGACAGAAAAGTTAGTTCAACTTCTGAGGTAGATGGAAGGGAAAAGAGGAGGAACGATATTGACAATGGGATGGAAGCAGTGGTAAAGTTATAAATAATAATAATTTGAAATAATGAGTGACAAGAAAGACAAAGAAAAGAGAAGTAACAGAAAGAGAGTTAAAGGGACAATAAAAATCTAAGCATGGTAAACAGATAGAAAACAACACTTATTTACGATTTTTATCTCATCTGTCCAAAACTAAGCCAGAAACTATATTTGAACCAAAAATGATACTTATTTTTTTCTAATTGAAAAAGTATAATTAATCAAACAAAAGAGAGAAGCGAACCCAAATGAGCATAGAAAGCAAAGGGTCCTAAAGCTTGCCGAGGTTGTGGACCAATTAAGAATTTCTGGAGTGGGGGCTGGGTGGAGGGGAGCAATAGGGCAAAGTGGGCACATCTGTAATAGTGTCAATAGTAAAAAAATAGAAATCAGAAAAAAATAGGTAATAGATCAAGAAAGTATTAAAGCCAGTATTCCAGGCTGCTTTGTCAGATTCTATAACAAATATTTTTCAAAGATGAGAAGGAAAAGAAACCATGCTCACTAGAATGGAAGGAAAAATCTTCTCTAAAATGGAATTTATCTGTACAGAGTGACTTTTTAATTTTATTTTTAATTTTTTTAAAGGGAGTGACTTATTAAATTGGTCCATGATTTAAGGCTTTTTCACTAACATTTTGCCAAGTTAATATTAATGTTTCATTCTCAATTGATGGCTTCCCCAATTAAAGCAAGGACTGGCATTCTTTCAAAAGATTTTCTTTTAAAGAAACTTAAACTACACTCCTTCTTTTAAATAAAATATTTAATAATTGACTCTGATGTGAATGAATGTAAAGGATGACAAAAATTTGTATCCTATTCAAAATATGTTCCCTCATGTAGTAGATAAACTTCTCTTTTAAATTGGGTTCAAAAAAGAAGATGGTCTATAAAACTCAAAATTAAAAAAAAATATATATCTTGTTTACATTGAAAGAATAGATATAAGCTTTTCCAACTCAATCTCTTGAAGATACAAATAGGAAACAAATTGAGCTCTTATCAATAAACATCGTAATTCATCCATCCTTTATTAAGGTGGCTGAATTGGATTTGTGCTTTGGAATGGAAAGATAGAGTCTAGATCACAGAATATGACCCATGAATATAGACTAGTGGATGTAAATCATTTTGGCCCTGGGGAAATATGGGATAGATATGCTATACCTTGGGAGGTAAGCAGGAAGTTGGCTACAGGAGGACTGGGCAAGTTGTGACTTTGCAAAACTTAAGAATATACTTTCCAGCTGGGATGAGACTGTCATCGCAAAATAAATCTAGCTTCAAATACCAGAGGTTACCTCATAGGGCTGACAGACCAGGATATCAAGGATCATTGAAGAATCACTTGCTCTGAACAGGAAAATCTTGATGCTAAATGCCTGTGCATATAATTGCCTTCTTAAACAACTCTGACCTCAGATCTGAACCTGAACAGAACTGAGTTGCAGGAAAGAGACTCGTAAGACCTGGGAAATACGCAGAGCCTGGCCATGGCTACTGAAGAAGTTCTTGACCTTTCCACAGTCTTGTCTAGTGTGGATCCCGACCCTGTATAAGCCTGATAATTAAACATAGAAGCATCTCAATATCAAAGACATTTCTACTGCAACTTAATTGTCAAGAAAGTCAGTGCATTCACTTTTCAGCCTTTGTATTCAGTCATATTTCTGGGAACAGAAGAATAAAGGTATTTTTCCTGTTAAAAATAAAGAAATAAAGCACACAAAATGTCATGCATGACTGTAGCAATAAAGATATTTCTTTACCTGTATCTTTTAATACCTCTGGAAACATCATTAGAGATAAAAGACCTCAAAGTTGTTTGTTCTTATTTAGAAAGAAGAAAATGATTACTTTTTCTCATTTATTTAGAAAAAAAGAACCTGTCTTCCTTTTAATAGTAACTCAACTCATGACCAGATATTATCTTAATTTTGCTACAAACAGTTCAGTGGTCAAACTCTATATAAAGCATTCTGTTTGTACTAACAAGTTTTTATTCCTTTAAAATCCCTCTTACATTCTGTAACTCAGAAGAATAATTTATCAGATTACATATGTATTATTATATTATATCTCAGGTCAGTATTATATGACAACTTACAAGGCAGCCCATCTGATTTCATTTATTATGAAAATGTCATCTATGAAAGTTCTATTTTACAGAATGAATAAGTGAAGTAGTGGTAAATTATATTATAAAATAAGTCTTTCTTTACAAAAGACTTCAACTGGGATTCATCATGTAATGATTTCCTTTACTGTCATTGTTTATTCACACACATATAACTAAAGGAGATACAGTGAGGGACTGAGAGGCTAAGATAATTACATTTAAGCTGTATGATATATAATCACCCAAATGAAGATGAAGCCTTCTGAATAGAAACTTTGTCTCTGGTAAAATAGTACAGTTGGACCACATATTGACTTACACAAAACCTTTTATCTCCTGAAATAAACCTGACCGTTAAAATAAAATCCACTTGCCAATGACACAACCAATACTTCATAGTGTGATCATAAATATTCTGTGTAGAATCCTCTGCTTCCCTGACGCCTCACCCATTATATTTATTACTTGAAATAAAGCATGAAGGTATTCGCAACTGTTTTTAATTTTCTCAGAGGCTGAACTCAGAAATTTAAGCTCATCTTTTAGGTTCCTCTCCCACTTAGAATGTGAGCCTTATATAGGTAGTGATGTTCTCTTAGTTTTTCCTATTATATCAGCAGCACTGAGAACAATTCCTGCTTATATATTATATGTTGACATATTTTATTTATGGGAAGTAGAATGAGTGAGCTACTGTAAAGTCAGCTGAAATGATATTAACATATATTATGGGTCAAGAATCCAAACAGTGCAATGAGGGCTCTTCCTGGCCCCTTCAGTATCTTGATTCTGCTTGGTCTTTCCATTTTTTCTTGTTTACTCATATCTCTTTTAATGATGGCTTTGTGTCCAATCGTGAAGTGAAAATAGTCACTGGAAACCCAGACCTTTTCCTTTCATTTGTGATCTAGTGAATAATCATCCTATATCAGTGATGGCGAACCTATGACACGCGTGTCAGAGGTGACACGCGAACTCATTTTTTTGGTTGACTTTTCTTTGTTAAATGGCATTTAAATATATACAATAAATATCAAAAATATAAATCTTTGTTTTACTATGGTTGCAAACATCAAAAAATTTCTATATGTGACATGGCACCAGAGTTAAGTTAGGGTTTTCAAAATGCTGACACGCCGAGCTCAAAAGGTTCACCATCACTGTCCTATATAATAAAAGCTCAGTGACCGAACAGCGGAACGTCCAGAATGACCGGTTGATCAGTCGCTATGATGTGCACTGACCACCAGGGGGCAGATGCTCAAAGCAGAAGCCTCCCCCTGGTGGTCAGTGTGCTACCACAGTGGAAGTGCCACTCGGCTGAATGGGATGAGTGGCTGCTCCTGCTGCAAACCTCGAGCCGATGGGCAGGAACCCGGGCTGCGATCATCGCCTCCTCACCCCAGGCTCCTCCTCTGGGCACCCTCAGGCTAGGCTAAGTCACCGCTGCCAGGTTCGCAGAAATGACCTTGGGGCCAGGGAGGCGGGTTTGTGGCCACCGCAGAACTGAGGCCTATGCCACCGCCTTTCAGTGTTATCGTCCCTTGGTTTAGCCCTGACGAGGTCTCCTGGAGAGGCAAGTGCTCTGGCTCCACAGAAGATGCCGGACCACGAATCAGCCGCTCAGAGGGTGGGTCCACAGCTTCTCGGCTAACCGGGATGAGTGGCACTTCCACAGCAGGTCAATCCCCACAGAAAATGCCCCCACCAGTGCACGAATCCCGTGCACCAGGCCTCTAGTCAAATCTAATGGGAGAACTCTAAATGGCCCCTTTGTGTCTCATACCAACATCTATTGCCAGGAGGCAGAAGAAGCCACTGGTTGGCAGGATCATCCAAAAGAACCACAGTGATGAGGAAGGGTACATTGGGGTGAGGGGCGGGGGGGGGGAGATAAATGCTGAGCAGAAAAAAACGAAGTCCACTATTTTTTTTCCTGGTTGGTATTCCAGTCAAAGTTAAGTCAAAGTAGGTGTTATCTCCTTTCCTCAAAACACAATTTACATTCTTATGTCTACATTCCCATTCTGGTTAATAGTGGACTCAATTAATTTAAGGTCTTATTTTCCCATATGGATTACTTCCCTTTGGACCTTTCTTTTTTTTCTTCAGTCTCTTCCAGTTAAAGGAAGAGCAGAATCTGTCATTACTTTCTCACTTTCAAGTAAATGCTCAACTATAAGGGCATTCAGAATTTTTACCTTAAAAATAGAAAAAGGTTATTGTTTTGGTAATTTTTGTCTTTTCTTTGAAAGCTATTTGCTGTAGAATTAGGAAAAGCCAATGTTGCAGACAAAGTTGAAAGGGTTAGATGTGATCTTTTTGTTCTATTCAGAACTTCAATTGATTGGATGAGGCCTACCCAAATTATGGAGAAAAATCTCTTTAACTCACATTCTACCTATTTAAATGTTAATCTCATCCAAAAACACCCTCACAGAAACACCCAAAATAATGTTTGACAAATTATTTGAATACCATGTGGTTCATGATAAAGACGACACATAAAAGTGACAATCACGAGGAGAAACTAAGATGGCGGCAGAGATAAATGATAAAGACCACATAAAAGTGACAATCACGAGGAGAAACTAAGATGGCGGCAGAGATAAACACCCGGAAATTAATGCCGCTCACAACAATTGATTAATACCTCAGAGAAACAATACGGACTTCATCCAGAGCCCCAGGAAGCCTGGCTGACTGTAAACTCTACAACTATAAGGAAGGAAAGGCACACTGAGACCCGCAGAAGCTGCAGGAGAGAAGCGCAGAGGTACGGGGCTCTCGCTGGGCTTGCGCGCGCGTGCGGAAACGGGCTGGCACCCGAGGACGCGGCTGTCCTTTTGAATCCGGCGGGAGTCACAAGCTCCCGACGGCTCTGAACTCCGGTTCCGGGAAGTCTCTGGGGACCCAGGACTCAAGCGGGGAGAAACTGGACGGTCTGGCAGCGAGCGATCTTGAGGGCTTCTTTCCCTCAGAGGTGCTTGCAGCCGTTACCGGGACACTGAGACGCGCGTCTCCTTAGGGCAGGGCTGAGGCTCCGACATAGCTGCTTGCTCCGCCCGTTGATTCCCTGAGACCCCGCCCACCCAGGCTGCCGCAGAGGCTTTTGCATATGAATGCCCCGGCCATTTGCAACCTCTAATTACCTAACTGCA
>NW_006297832.1:340479-362037 GCF_000327345.1 Myotis davidii
AAATGCAGGCATATAGGCCTAACCAATGGACACTGACAACGGGGGGGAGGGCAAGAGCGGGGGGGGGTAGAGGGTAACGTGGGGACAAGGACACATATGTAAGTTCTTAATCAATAAAAAATATATTAAAAAAAAAATAGAAAAAAAAAGTGACAATCACAAGTCTTCTCCTTGTCAAATTGGCATCATAAACATTTGCTTAAAACATACCCTCACTTATATGTGTGATCTTATGAACAAAATAAACTGACGAATAAAATAGATCCTGAAACATGGAAGCATACAATAAATTGACAAATCTTGGGGAGGAAAGGGGTGAAATAACCAATGAACTTATATGAATACTAGAGGCCCGATGCACAAAATTTGTGCACTCAAGGGGGTCCCTCAGTCCAGCGTGAACCCCTTCACAGTCCAGGACCCCTCAGGGAATGTCCCCCTGCCATGTTAGGCCTGCTCCCTGCTGCTATGTTTGCCAGCTGTGGGCCCAGTTTCTGGCTGAGCAGCACTCCCTCTGTGGGAGTGCACTGACCACAAGGAGGCAGCTCCTGCATTGAGCGTCTGACCTCTAGTGGTCAATGTGCATCATAGTGACTGGTCGTTCAGCTGTTCAGTTGATTTGCATATTAGGATTTTATTATATTGGGATATACATAACCTACTGATACAGACAATAGTGTGGTAAAGGCCTGGGGAAAGGTCAAGAGCAGGGTGGAGGGGATCAATGAAGGACATCTGTAATACTTTCAACAATAAAGATAAATTTAAAATAATAAAAAATAAATAAAGCAACCATCAGAAGGATCCACTTACAGATTAGATGTGGGATGTCCAGGAAAGTGAGGAGACCCACTAAAAAGTTTTACACCCCATATGTTATTCTAAAAGGAAAAAAAATAAACCATACTTGATCTCCAAATAAAGACAATAACACAATAAAACAAGTATATTCTTCCACCTAATATGATGCAGCTATCCTGTGTACAACCCAAAACATACAAACTGTTTTTATAAACGAGGTCGCAAAGTCTTTGAGTGATCTTTGCTCTTCTCACTGATATCCCATGGCTTAAATACTGTGATATAAAATCAATACTTTTATGTAAGATGCAGCAACTTATCCTTCACTTCCACTAGTGGATGGAGTGCTGCTGTGCATGATCAATTTTATGGCTTAGTGGGTCATGTAACAGCCAGTTTATGATAGGCATAATAACTTGGTGGCTTATGGTTGAGTGTTCAATTTTTACCAGAGCTCAGTAGCAGCCCAAACACTGTTTCTAAAAAAAGAGAATAGTTATCTATAGAGAATGGTAGGGTTTTGCTTTAAAATTTTAAACTTGTGCTGAGTGTCAATTACAGACACCTGCCAAAGGCTTCAAACAGCATCGCTATCTGATGCTGTGACTTCATGCAGCATTGAATCTACTGGATCACATGGTCCAATCGGCAGAGCCTTCTCTCATTCTAAGATCCACTAAACACATATAGCTTTTTGGGTCGTGAAGTAAGTGGATTGGGATAACACACCCAAATGAGGAATATGTTCCCTCCAAAATGCAAAGAGGCCCTCCATGCATTGTGCCTCTTTTTCACTTGTATGAGGGACCAGAAGCAACAGCTAATCCTTCATTTTAGAGGTGATGTCTTGACCTGTTCCATACTATGGGGTCCCTAGAAATTTCACTGAGATAGAAGGCTCCTTAAATTATTATTTTTCTTGATCACTAAGTCCAATCAGTAAAGCATCATCAATGTACTGCACTAGTGTGATATCCTGTGTCAGGGAAATACTAACAAGATCTCTGCTAACTAGGTTATGACATAGGGCTGGAGAGTTGACATAACAGAAAAGTAGGACAGTGAAGATGCATTACTGGTCTTGCCAGCTGAAAGCAAACTGCTTCTGGTGGTTCTTATTGGTGGGTAGAAGAAAGCAATTTGCCAGATCAAAAGCTGCATATCACGTAGTAGAGGATGTATTAATTTGCCCAAGTAATGAAACTACATCTGGTAGAGAAACAGTGATGGAGTTACTACATGGTTAAACTTGTGACAATCCACCGTCATTACCAAGACCCCGTTCTGTCTTCACAGGCCTAATAGGCCTGTTGCACAGGGACATGGCAGGAATCACTACTCCGGCATCATTCAAATTTTTGATGGTGGCATTATTTTTTGTAATCCCTTGATTGAGTTATTGCTTTTGGTTTACTATTGAAACAGGAATTTTGGGGGGTGAAAAAAACAGGTTTTAGGAAATTTTGGAAATTAAGGGGACTGTGGAGGAAGCACAGGGCTGCAGAGCAGCAGAAGGTACATTTCCATAGAATGGGGAAACTGAAAAGCTGCAACAGGTACATTTCCATAGAATAGGGAAGCTGAAATGCTGCAACAGGTATATTTCCATAGAATAGGGAATCTGAAAAGCTGCAACAGGTACATTTCCATAGAATGAGGGAACTGGGAACAGAAAAAGGTCTATATTTACAAAATAAAGGGAAGGCAGACTTCATTCACAAAGAGAAGAAGAAAGCCCAAAGGGAATAGGAAAACAATAAGGAAGGAAGGGAAGAGTTACTATAGTAACCAGGCTAAGGGAATAATGACCAATCAGAGAAGATATCAAGGCACCAGGACCTGCAGCCTTTATAAACCATAGAGAAAAGGACCTCAGGGAGACCCTTTCCCCCTCCCCATGAGGGAGTCCATTCTGTGGAACTCTTCCCCGTCCCTACTTGGGTGCCTGTACTTGTTCTTTAACAAATCTCCACCTTTGTACACAGTGATGGTGAACCTATGACAAGTGTGTCAGAAGTGACACGCAAACTCATTTTTTTGGTTGATTTTTCTTTGTTAAATGGCATTTAAATATATAAAATAAATATCAAAAATATAAATCTTTGTTTTACTATGGTTGGAAACATCAAAAAATTTCTATATTTTCAGATACGGCACCAAAGTGAGGGTTTTTCAAAATGCTGACACGCCTAGCTGAAAAGGTTTGCCATCACTAGATACCATCTTCTGTCTGTGGATTCATTCTTCGACTCTGGCAGACAAAGAATCAGGGTTCCAGTCCAAAAATTCCGTGTCACTATTAGGTAAGTTTCATGGGGATATGGTTGGAATTACCATCCGTGCATCTTTCAAGTTTTTAAAGGAGGCACTAATTTTTGCAGTTCTTCAAAGAATGTGCTATTGCTTTAAGTTTATTATTTCCCTCTTTAGAGGTAATTCTAGTCATGTTTTTACTTAGCTTTTTCTACCCTTTTGACCTTCACTGCACCCTTTGGTGAATTAGTGTGAAGGTTCTAAAAGCTGTTGTATATTTCTATCCCAAATATTTATTCTGGAACTGGGGAAGTAAGCACAGAATCCATTTGGGATCCACTGGGCCCATTTTGATATATATTATAGCTAAAACGTGATTGGGCCATGTGACCTTCATTATCTTCTATTCTGACTTGTGAATTGCAGGGACATTTTGAGTCTCCTGGACTTAGAGTGAATTCACTCCTGTATTATTTAGCTCCCAAAATGTCTGATTATTTTCTTTTCCTCAATACAGGTACCTTCTTAAAAGTTTGTATATCCCTTTCTGAAAGGTGGGAGAAATACATGTGTGAATAATTTAGACCCTGAACACACTTCCTGTCAAAGACTTCCAAATTATTTAAATTGTGCAAAATTACCCATGCATCTTTTTTTGTGTATATTATCATCGAGACCTCACAGTTCTTGTCCTCTTAGCTCTCCTACAATCACTAGGATCTAACTAGAACTGACAATGGTGCTTATTTAATTTTTTGACTCACTTTAATCTTAAATAGCACTGTGCAGTTGAAAAAGTGCCTTGGCTAATTTACCCCAGTAGATTAATGCAATATTTTGATAAAGGAGTTTAACTAGATATGAGCATTAACATGAGAAAAATGACCTATGTCATATGTGTCATTAATATTACTTACTCTATCCAAAACAGAGAGATAATATCTTCTGAGGACACACATCATTGTTTACTTTTAGTTTCGTCTCATTGCTTGTTCCACACTGAGAAATTTACAAACACTGTAATAATGAGAATGTCACATATCAAATTAATTATATTTGTTGATTTCATGAAAAGTAAAAACTTGTGAAACATGTTGAATTAAGATTCATTAATTTTTATTGAAATAAATTTTATGACTTCCTTTTTTTCTTTTTTAATAATTTTTAAAATGTTTTTTTACTTATTTCGGAGAGGAAGTGAGAGGGAGAGAGCTGCATCACTGATGAAAGAGAATCATTGATTGGCTGTCTCCTGCATGCCCCCTACTGGGGATCGAGCCCACAACCTGGGCATGTGCCCTTGACCAGAATCACCGACACTCTATCCACTGAGCCAAACAGCTAGGGCGATAACTTTCTTTGTTTTATTTAGAATTTTTTCAATGAAATGAACTAAAATCAATAAATAAATAGTTACAGATCATTATGAAAGCTAAATTACCTTACATAGCCCTCTTTGAAGATAATAATATTTGTCCTGACACTAATTTAAACCTTGCATTATTAACATAAGAAAAAAGACACATATTTTCATGACCTACTCTGTTAGCAAACTCTTTTCATTATTTATTCAAATATGTTTAAAACAAATAGAATATGCTATATGTCTTCTCTATCTTAAAACAATAAATGAACAATAGGAATCTGCTTCTGTACAGTTTAAGCTAATTAAAAAGCTCATTCTAAATAATACAGGAGTAATTCACACATTTAGATTTAATCAAATAACATATAACAATCCAGAGAATTACATTGGTCTATTCCATTGAAATCAATAAATAACTTGTTGAAATTTTATAAGGTTTATATACTCTACCCTCTCATATTGTACAAATGAGATAATACTCTCTAAGGGCACGGAACATGCTCAAGGCCATGAGATAACTAAATTGCAAAGTCAAATTCCCAGTTTCCTTCCAGTGAAAAACATGTCACCTTTCATTTGCAATCCCTTGTTAAATTGAATGGCCTTGGTCTCACTTTTTAAATTTTATTTGAAAGAACATAATAGCTTAGGTTATATCCAGCTCACAGAAAGACTTGTATCTATAACCACAAATTATCTATTAACAATAATAATGCAACAACCAAAACAACAGCTATGTCTTCTAGAAAATCACGTTTGGAATATACCTGATTTGATTAAATTTCATGGGATCATTGATAATATGGTCAAATAAATAAAATGCATGCTTACCAAATTATTATATGAAAATATATGATATTAATTTCACATGTGTTTACCTATTATGTGTCTAACACATAAAATGCCACTTAAGCCTTACAAAGAAATTTTATCTTTATTTTATGAATTAAACAATTTATTTATATATGTTATGTTAATTGTGTAAAGTCAAACATCTAGCAAATAATAGGGAATTTGAATACGGATCTTTCTGACTGAAGAGTTGATTTTAAATTGTTATAGCTGTTGAAGATTCAAGATAAGATAATTTGAATTAAGAAAAATATTTTATAGATTTTATAAAGATCTATGAGTTTTTAACTGATAAAGAATTATAATGCATATTAAAATGCAAAATATCTTCATTCTTAATCCATATAACAATTTTTGCTGTTGCTGTTATTTTAGTACTTACATCATACTAAACAAAATAATAATTTAAAAATTGTGATTAAAATAAAATTGCTAAACTTCAATGGGCATTTGTTTATTTAAGACTTTTCTACTCTTATATATTTTCCTTTTCTAGTTGGCTTTTAGATATTTTTACCATTCATCAATTTACTTTTGTAAAGAGATTTAATTTCCTTATTAAAAAATAGACTATTCTTCCAGAGAATGACTGCTAAAAATTGTCTATCTTTTTTTAAAATATTTTTTTATTGATTTCAGAGAGGAAGAGAGAGGGAGAGAGAAATAGAAACGTCAATGATGAGAGAGAATCACCAGTGAGCTGCCTCCTGCACGCCCACACTGGGGATCAAGTCTTCAACCCGGGCATGTGTCCTGACCTGGGATTGAACCATGATCTCCTGGTTCTAGGTCGATGCTCAACCACTGTATGCTGCTTCGTCTCATAAATTGTGAAATGCATCAACTCCAGCTGGAAACACTTAAGAGCCAGTAAAGGGTTCCTGTGTTCTCTCTTTGTGCCTACTGCCTCTCCTTGCAGTGATGGAGTCATGCCTTGCTGGGCTCTCAGTAAGCGTGTTCATGACTGTAATGAACAGTCTTCCTGCCAAATGGTACTGGCACACAGTGGAATACTACTCAGCCATAAAAAGGAAAATGTTAGCTTTCCCAACAGCATCAATGGACCTAGAAGGTATTATGCTAAGTGAAATAAGTCAGTCAGAGAAAGACAAATACCAAATAATTTCACTTATATGTGGAATCCCAATATAAAGAAACAAAGCAGACTCATAGATACAGGGAATAGGCTGATGATGCCACAGGGAAGGAGGTTTGGGTGAAAAGATGAAGGGATTGAGAGGTACAGATTGGTAGTTACACAATCGTCACAAGGACGTGAAGTACTGCATAAGGGATATAGTGAATAATATTGTAATTACTATTTGTGGTGTCAGGTGGGTACTGGAAATATTGGGAAACGCACTGTAAAGTATAGGATTATCTAACCACTATGCTGTATACATGAAACTAATACAACATAATATTGAATATAAAAATATACTTTTGATAAAATAAAAAATAAAATACAGAACATTACCTCTGCATCCAAATCCAGAATTACTAAAGAATAGCATGATACCACATTGTTTTCTTTTTCCATAGAATTTAAAACTATGGAAATATGTCTTGATTTTCTATTATTAATGTTTTTCTACCAAATGCTAGATTATAATTTTGATGAAATTAGTGACCTTAGTTTCCATATTTGTCATCGTTCAATCTGTAATACTTAGAAGAATGCCAAGCACATTTAAGTCACTCATTTAATATCTGCCCAATCAAGATTAAATAAGTAAGTGACACTGTGCTTTTGTTTATTCTCCAATATTTTTACCTTAGATAATATTCAAAATTATTCAGCCATAAAAATTTATTGTTTTTCACTTATTTTTCTAAAGATATCAAGACTATTTCATTTATATTACAAATTCCAAGTAATATGAACCAAAAGTAACCAATTTAAATTGGAAAATGGCTCTCCACAAGAATATGATAAATTTTAAGGAGGTAAATTATAAGGTCAAAAAACTAAAACTAAAATAAAAACCTCTGGTTTAATTGTATTCCCTATTGTTCTTCAATCAGAAGTATAAGAATTGCATGGCTCCTGTGGCTCAGAGTTTGAGTGTTGACCTATGAACCGGTGAGTCAAAGTATTATTCCCAGTCAGGGCACATGCCTGGGTTGTGGTCATGATCCTGGTGAAGGGTGTGCAGGAGGCAACCAATCAATGATTCTCTCTCATCATTGATGTTTCTATCTCTCTCTTCCTTCCTCTTTGAAATCAATAAGAATGTATTTTTAAAACGAATTATAAGAACAACCTTCTTTTAGTATAAAATCTCTGCCTTGAGGTAATTAAATATTAACCCTTGCTGAAATCACTGCCTGCCTTATTCTTCAAAACTTTTTAATCATTTATTTTACTAGATTATCAAGGAAAAAATAATTGTCTTGTCACATCGGGCTACCATAACAAAATACCAAAGACTAGATGACTTATAAACAATTAGCATTGATATCTTGGTTTCCAGAAACCTCTCAATGACAGGATTGTATCTATTTTTTAAATTGATATTTATTACATTTACCTTAAGATCAGGAACAAGAGAGGGTTGTCTGCTTTCACTACTCTTATTCAACATAGTACTGGAAGTTCTAGCCACAGCAATCAGACAAGAAGGTAAAATAAAGGCACCCAGATTGCAAAGGGGGAAGTAAATACGTTCATTAAGATCTTTTATTTTGTTATATTTTTAAATCATATTCTCACAAGAAGACATCCTGCATAGCCTATACATCCTTCACATCATACACAAAATCTTACGCTAACCAGAAAAATAACATTCTTGATTAAAAACATAATTTTCTCAGCTGGCGTGGCTAAATGGTCATATTTCAATTCCAAGTTCGGGCACATGTCAGGGTTGTGGGTTCAATCCCAGTAGGGTGAATGTAGGATTGGGGATTAGGCATAGGGAAATTTTGTCCCAAAGTTGATCAGTGATGTTTCTCTCTCTCTCTCCAAAAAATCAATAAAACATATTATTTAAAAATAACATAATTAACAATACTTTTCCCCAGGTCAGGAAACAGGATGTATGCCTTAAAACAAAGGCCCAGTTAGTCATGCCTGCCATGAATCTTTAATAGCTTTTTTTTTTTTCTTTTAAGAATATTGCAGAAACCAGAAGCCCTGAATCATGCCTGGGCCTGGGTGGCTTGACCAGTAAGCCAATCTCAGCAGAAGTTATGAGGATGCCTTACTTTCTTATTTTCAATTATAAAATAAGATATCTTTAATTATTTTTTTTTCCTCGCAGAGAATAGATTGTCTCAAGCAGTATCAAGTATACAATCGGTTATAGAAATCAATGGGATTCTTGATGGACTCCCAGGTTTGCTACAAACTCTGAAATTTTAGTAACATTTAATGCAAAGATTTTTCTTCCTGGGTGTTTACTTCCTGAATGTTATTTATCTTATTTTTTGACATTTGTTTGTTAAAGGAACTCAATATCAGGAACTGTGAATTATACATACACAGGGTTCTGCTCACAGGAATGTCTCAATTGATTATCCATACTTCATTTCCCCTCAAGAGTCAGGAAACAATGCTATATATGCCAGGACTCCTTTACAGAGAATTTCCAATCCTGAGAGTCATTTCCTTAGTGCCACTCCACCTTTTGGATTCAAAAATACAGAAGTGCTGGAGCACTTTGGGTAGAAACTGAATACACACAAAGTTTTTCTCAGTCCTGGATCCCTGAGAAGAGATCTATCAATCTCTTTTTTCTTCCCATCTTTTCTTCTCTCTTCTCTTTCTCTCTTTTTATTCCTTTCTTTCTTCTTTTCATATTTCTTTCTTAAAGACCATTAATAGCCCTAGCCAGTTTGGCTCAGTGGATAGAGCGTTGGCCTGCAGACTGAAGAGCCCCGGGTTCGGTTCCTGTCAGGAGCACATGTTGAGGATGCTGGCTCAATCCCCAGTAGGGGGCATGCAGGAGGTAGCTGATCAGTGATTCTCTCTCAGCATTGATGTTTCTGTCTCTCTCTTCCCCTCTGAAATCAATAAAAATGTATTTATTTTAAAAAATCATTAATATTTACTATGGCAAGCACTGTTCTAGAGATTGGATATATGGCAGTGAACAAAACTTGATCTTACATCATGGGGAAGAGACAATAATATACACTAAAATGATACAAACATACATACATATGTTATATATAAATATTGTTCCGTAATCCTGTGCCAAATTAAATTCGAAAAACCTGACAATTACAGAGTAAATGGATTTCATTATAAATATCCAATGGGGAAAATTTTAAATGAGTTACATTTTGACATAATAGAGTTAAAACAAACTTGCCAACTAATTTAAGCAAAATAATTCACTCTACACAAAAACATAATAAGTCACTTAAATCACTCGAATTGTCTTTTTACATTGATCGGGATAATTGAATTTCAAATGAAGTATTAGAGCTTTATTCTATTTTAATTCAGAAGACCAGAAATATTCTCTAAATTAAAGCTAAGTTTATCATTTCAAATATGCTTCCTATTCCTGTGGGTAATTCAAATAAATCACCTCTTACATATCAATGAGTGAGGAAAAAATTCAAGCTTAAAATTCATATATACACTCCTGAATTTTCTGGCAAAAAGTACTATGAACAAGAAAATGTACCTATTTTTAATTATTTTAGTCCACTGAATGATGACATTGATTATACACCGAAATTTTAAAACCTTGCAAAGTTTTCATTTAAGTATATCTTTATTAATTTGTAACATTATTATAGTTCTAAAGGAAAAGGTAAATAAAAATTTATTTGAGGTAATCCAGGCTGGGAAATTATTCTGTAGAATGTCTTGCTAGTATTTATTTCATAACACATGAAAGTCTGTGACATTACACAATGGGAAGAGAAATAATTTATGTGTTTTAATATTTTTTCAGTGCTTGCTCTAAGCAGTTCTTTTCAAACTTATTTTATCTGGTATTAACTTAGAGAAAAAGAAGTATTTTAAGAACGACACCTGATTCCTTCAATTTCTACAAAAAAACAAAATAGTAATCAGTGACAGAAAATACTTGACTTTTGAATATACACCGAATAAAATATGGGATTTAAAACAGAAACCATATTAACCAACTAGCACACCAATAATAATATTGCTTTCGTGGTATATGGTAGGTTTTATTAGGTCAGATCTTTATCTCATGTACCTACTACTTTTTGGAACATGAGGTATACAATATGTCTGTAATAAGTTCAAATGGAAAAATCTGTGTAGCCAAGGGCTTATTTAAGCATTGGATTCTTGGTGAGAAAAAACTAGAGAAGCATTCAGTCCATCACAAGATAATGAATGGGAAGACTATAGGTGGTACAAACTGGCTTTCCTGAATTTACAGTTTTTCTCAAGACCTCTCTGGTTTGATTTACTTGAAAATAGTAGTGTAAAGGAGGCATTTTGGTACACACCAAATAAAAGCTACTCAGATGGGAGAACAGCTTAATTTTAACACAGTCTCTTCGTTAGTGATGGGCATGGACAAACATTTGTGTTTTTAAATCAATACACATTTTGTAAACCTCCAAAAATATATGTAGACCACTTGCACTCTAAACTTTTTGTTTCAGCAGTAAAATAGTTTGAAAGCTGAGTACAGCAGCGGCCCTTTCTAGTTTTCACAAGCACATGATATATAGGGAGATGAATAAGAGAGGTGCCTGAAAGAGTTCATGAGTTTATATATTGCAGGGAGATTGAATTTTATTTGAAAGCATTGTGGAAGTCATTACAAGAGAAGTAAAATGAGTTTCAGAGCTTTAATGCTGTATATATAAATTCTATTTCTTTCTCCAAGAAATAGAATTTGGCATGAGAAAAAAAAAGAGTTTTACAATATACTTGCTTTTTGAATTTGTAGTAATTGTTGTCTGTTAGTGTTACAGGAACAATAAGGCAAAGGCAACATCAAGGGCATATTCATTTAAAAGTGTCACTGCATTGATGAAGATATTTGGAGAAAATGCCTGATAAAACCTAAATTTTAACTGGGAGAAGTCAAGCACAAAATGTGAGCAAAAGCAGATATTATCCTTTTAAGCACCTTTTATCACTTGAATCTTTTTCTTTGGTTTTAGTAGAACCTACATAAAAGGAGTCTTTGAGTATGCCTCGATATTTTTTTAAGAATTAATGATCAATTTTAATTAAGCCATGTTAATATTTGTAGTTGGCTTACTCTGACCCTTTTAGTGTCTGAATAATCCATAATGGTGCACATTAAGTAGCCAATATGTTTGAACAATATCATATTTTTTCTTTACCTAACATTACCTTGTCTACTTAAAGAAGTTACTTTTATATATAAAATTCATAAAATAAGTAAAAATACTCTATCTCTCTCAAATTGTTTCTCCCCCACTTGCTATATATATATATACTCCCTAAACAACTTAATACTGTCCAGATGCAAATTAATTTTCAGAGATTCAAAATAACATTTTATTTATTTATTTACTGGTATTTATGTATTTATTTATTTATTTAAAATCTTTATTGTTGAAAGTCTTACATAGTACCCCCTTGTTCCCCCATTGAATCCTTCAAGAAGACCATTTTTCTTTGAGAAGGAAAGTATATTAAAATATATGTTTAAACATATTCAGCTACATCTACAAGGTCAAGCACACACACTCAGACTCTGAAATGATGGCAGATTGCTTCAATATACAATAAATTTTTCTAGCATAGCTTTTGTTATATATCCAATAGAAGTTTTAGCCTATTGTTCCATTCCCAAATACATAAGTATGATGCATATGGATTAACCTGGGAGGCAGATTTTTGCTTGACATTACAGAGGACACATTCTGATGAGTAACAAAGGCAGTTTTAATGTGAAAATTCAAAAGTGTATTCAAAAGTGAAATTTTTAGAGAGATTAGCATACGAACCTTTGTTTTAACACATGTATTATATGTTTATTTCAGCATCACCCCCTCACCAACCTCTTCTTTGTTTCAATTACCTTTGAGATTGTAGGAACATAATCTCCCAAACTCTATCACAGGAAGGAAGGACTGGGGGCTGGTCCAAGATTCACCATCCTTCAGGCCAATTAGGCACTGTGTTTAGTCATGTTTGGGACACTGATGACAAATTTGATTGGCAATATCTTAGGGGTCATGGAGTACCTTAAATGCGGCCAAGCTATATTCAGTCCAAAATAGTAAAAAGAGAAGGCAAACTTATTTATATAGTTAAAAGATCAAATTGGAAAAACAGAAAAGATAAATGTTGAAGCTGCAGGAGACATTGGATTGCAAATCTATCCAGCATTTCTTTGAGGAGCCAAGTCCCCCTCAATCATACTTTGAATGCTCTGCTGGTTTTGATTCTTTCTTCTCACTACATGACTATATCAATTGACTGAGGGTAACCTCTACACTACACGTTCAATCTCTTGGCTATAATGATTGGTCTAAGGATGGTCATGTGATCCAAACAGATCCAGGCAGAGTCCTATTTCTCTACATTTCTATGAAGGACAGCAGAGAAGATAACCTCTTTTTAATGATGTTGATATGCTAGACGTATATTAAACTGAGAAATAGGTATGCAATAGGAGGGAGTTGATGCCAGTGTATGAAGGAAAATAAAGCTAAGACAAAGGAACAAAATCATGTAAGCCACATAGGGAGTGTTCTCTGGGACCAGACCTATTGACATTTTTTCAGTTGTGTGTGCCATTTTGTAAACCTGTTTAGAATTCATTTCTGTCTCGGGTCTGGACTTGAGCATGCTAAAAACAGGCAGATAAGTTTTACATATTTTGAAGAATTACGAGTACCCTTGCCTCCATGGTGTTTATTTTTTTGTTTTCTGAGCACTCCAGAAAAACTAAAATGTGGATTTTAAAACACAAATACGCACATTTCTAACGATAAATTTGAAGGTTTGGAGACAAGAGGAAACCCTTGCCTGCCTGCCTTGGAAGTGACTGCAACATCTGCTCCTGAGAGTTCCTTAGAAAGCAGCTGCCCTGCTGCAGCTGCGAGGGAGCATCGCCATACTGCCCCGTTGAGGTGTGAAGCTGGAAAGTGGAGATTTCAGGCCCCAGAAAGACATGCTCCATATAGATAGAAGGTTTAAAACAACCATCATTTACACGTTCACAATATGTTGGGGTGGCAAGTTGGATGATTTTTATACAGGAATCTTCTGGGCTCATGCATGAAGCTGAAGTTCATGGGTAGGTCAATCCCCATCTGGTGTGAATGAATCAAAATTATACCTATTTTTTCTATTCAGATCAGCAAAAATGTAATATAGGTTTTGGTGTGCTGCAGGGTTTTAGTAATTAGTTTGTGTGCCATTAGATGACAAAGGTTGGAAATGGCTTGTCTCAAGTAATCTGGTGGGAGCTATATTTGCAAAAGTGACCTCACCAGTATGTATCTGATCCTATACCTGATTCTTATCTTACTGTGTGATATAGACAACTGCATTGGAAGCTGGAGTCCATGTTTTCTTCCCTTGAATTTCAGGGGGCCTGTTGTAAATGCATGATTTCTGAGGCTGGGTTAAAAAAAAGGCTATAAAGTTTCTGCCTAGTTCTGCTTCTTGAGACACCCATTCTTCAGCCAACTAAACGAGCTGAGAGGAAGACCTAGCAGGCCTGTGCAGAGAAACCACACCGAGTTCCTCAAGGAGAGGAAAGGATATACAAATCTGCAGTCACCAGGGATCCCCAAAGAAGTGCGAGTCATCTGCAGCCTTTAAACTGTCCCCGAGGGCAAGTGCAGCAGAGGTGAGGCGTTCCTGCCCAGCCATTCCCACAGACCATATTCTGGAGGAAGCTAATGTTGCTTTAAGCCACTTAGTGTCTGGGTGGCTTTTCATGCAGCATGAGGAACAAAACAGAAGGCCTCACTCATGTGCCGGGCAGTTTTCATGCTGTTGACTGAAGAGCTTCAGTTCTACTCAAGGTGGTTTCTCAGAGTAGAGGCTAGCTCAGAAGCATTCACATTTTGGTTTCACATTTCTAAGCACAGAGAAAGAGGGCAAGCCTCACACACACAGGCCCTTTTTAAGTCACAATTTGTACCACACCCTCTAATGTCTTGTTGACCGAGGCAACCTACCTCAGAATTTATATCATAGTCCAGAGCCTTGGTCATGAGTTCAGCAAGGTACAATGTACATTCTGAAGGCATCCGGCACCGAATCCAATGTGACACTCAGTTACTGCACATGCGATTTTTTTTCTAAGTACCACACATTTCCTGGGACCCTGGACTTCAGAGTAACTATACATTTGGAAAATGTTAATGGATGTAATCAGTGTTGGCAGTTTAAATGTGATGTAAAATAAAGATCAGAGATTTCAGGACATAATGAGATTATATGTTGCCATCTAGTTAGCATAGGTCTGAGGAATCTAATGCAACGTAGCAGCTTGTTGACATTTTTATACTCATAAAGCTTTAGGGGATTTGTCCTAGAGTAGGACACTATCAATGGCCTTTTCTAAGACTTGAACTAAAACATAGTTTCCCACTTCTTTTTATAATATTTTCTTTTCTGGGATTCAGGAAAGTTATTAGCAACTTATATAGCAAGGGGCATGGAAAACTCCTTCTGGAGACTGAAAACTCAAGTGCAAATTAAGTTTCTCCACAGTTTCTCCCAAAGAGGAATGTATTTCATATAGAGTGAGGTATCTGTGCAGTAAAAGCCTTTTGACTATAAATGCATGGTCACCGAACCTGGCTTACAAAGCCTAAGTCACTTTCTTTGGAGCATTTAAAAAATGAGTTTTTGAAATAGATATTTACAGCTGTGAGTTGAGCCTGATTCATCTGAGGCTGGGAGCTGAGCCTCACAGCGGTAAAATCAGGATGGTATTCTATTCACCACGAGAGATCTGCTGAAAGAGCATTCTATCAGAGGAGGATGAGGAAGCGATGATCAATTTGTGAAGACATAGGGGAAATAAAAGCTCCGGAGCATAGGATAGAGAACTTTTGTGGAAAAAAATCACTGTAATATGTGCTGAGCACTGAGAGTATAACCAATGAATAATATATCAGAGCACACGAAGTTACCATTTTTTTGGTGGAATAAAAAATTTAATTATTCTGTATGGTTCCTATTTGATTATTTCTAAATTTAATTAGGAAAAATGTAGGTATTAATATGGTCTTTCCTTCATCTTAATTACATGAGGAACAATTCTCCCCAACATCTGTGAAGTTGCTCTGTTTTCTTTTTAATGTTTCCAGTGTATTCATGTGAGTTGCTAGTCAGATCCCTAGGTGTCTACTTGTAATATCTCCCTACTTAATGATAAGTCCTTAGACAAAACAAGTTTACATTTCCTACTTAATACAAATGAATGAAAAATAACTCTGGACTCTGAAGAATTAAGCAATCAAAAATCTTGACAGCTGCCAAATGTTCTAGAAATATTCCTGCAGTAGGAACGTGGTGTGCTTCAGATCATGGTAAGCAGGTCTTAACATTATATAAATTGTCACTGCAGGGGACTGGAAAAAGTTATGACAGACATGGGGAGAAAATATTGGGATAAAATGAAAGACATAGATTCATAATAAGAGGCAGAGAAGGTTTTGATTAGAAATCCATTCAGTCTCTGCATCACACACACATATATATGCTTCTGTATAGCACTGGAATATAAATCAATGCATTGTGTTCAGGATGGATCTGGTTGCTATGAACACACAAGCTCCTGGAACTTACATGAACATAATTGATGGAGGCTGTTCTGCACTGAAAATTTCCACATCTTATTGGGAAACAGAATGGCACATCATCAGAAGAGGTACAAGAAAAGAAAATATAGATGTTCTTTTAGAATTTATATAGGAATTCGAAGAAACCTAGGACGATTTGTTTCTCACATGATCACATCAAAACAAATATATGTATTTATATGTTTGAGCAGCACATATTATTGAGAGTAAAAATCAGTTATAATCCAAACGTGCTGAACTACACTTTTAAAAAGTGTGTTGCCATTTAAGCTTGTGCTACTGTTATAGAAAAAAAGAAAATTTCATTTTTTTTCTAATTCTGGGTGATTATGTAATAATAATCGGGCCATATCACAGGCCTTTAATTCTCCATCAGTGTTAGGTGTACTTAATTTCATCATCACACATAGTCAGGGTGCTATATCAGAAAAAAAATTACTTGAATTTTTAGGTGGATGAATACACTGTGCTCTATTAATAACAGGACCTATGATTAACTAATGTGCCTTCTACATTTTCAGTAATATATAGAACAATGAAGAACAGATTTTTTTTAAAATAGTAAAAATTCCATTCCAACACAGCACCTGACTTGTTTACAGAAATGATCATATCAGGTTATGATCAACATCCCAACTACAAAACTGGGGTGGTTCTCAAACTTTCTTATGTTAGTCACCCTCCATGGATCTTGGTGGACTTTGATCTGCATTTACTGAACACCTGCTCTGTTCTGTGCACTATTCATGACATAGGAATGACCAATATACCCATCAGAGCTTTCAATCTAGTGGGGACTCCAAAGCCTCTATGACTAAGTAGGATTTAAGAACGAATTCCATAGGTGTCTGAAGAACAGTGACAAAAAAAGGATACTGAGTATTGCAATAACTTTTACAAAGAAGTCATTCTTTTAATTATATTATAAGGAGAATATAGTTTTCATTAAACGCTGTGGGATACAATCTTGACAAAATAGAATTTAGCTGTATGTTACAGATTATTAAAATAAATAAGCATAAATTCGTGGAACAGAAACTGTGATCTCAATTCCTCTTGAAATGGCATTTGTATATTTTATTCTGTATATTATCTCAAGGAAATAAGTACTAAAGGTTTACTGTCTAGTGCAGTGATGGCGAACCTATGACACGCGTGTCACAGATGACACGCGAACTCATTTTTTTGGTTGATTTTTCTTTGTTAAATGGCATTTAAATATATAAAGTAAATATCAAAAATATAAATCTTTGTTTTACTATGGTTGAAAATATCAAAAAATTTCTATATGTGACATGGCACCAGAGATAAGTTAGGGTTTTTCAAAATGCTGACACGCCAAGCTCAAAAGGTTCGCCATCACTGATGTAGTGCAAGTTAGACTTTTATTTGTGTTAAAATCTCCATCATTGAGTACCACCACTTTTCAAATGGAGACACCTGGTTTCCACAAGCTGGATAGGATATACTGAGCAAATCTCTACGCACCCTCATTATCTCTGTTCTGGTAATGAAGTCCATTGTCCTCTTGTTTCCAATTCTGTACAAGAATAAAATGTATTTTTACTCTTGTCTCCCTATTCTCTCTTCTATCACCCCACTCACTGACCACAATCACTATTTGACATACAACACATGTCAAAACATAATTTTTAATATACCAGCCAGAGAACAAAATCAGGTGATCTCTATTAAAATAGATAAATGAAATCCATCTGTACAAAGCAAGTATTTTTCTGCTTCTTGCAGAGCGTAGCAACTTTTTCATGTTTATATTCCCTGCTGGAACACCTACTTCTTCAATGATTCCTTGTTGAATTCAACTGAATTCATCATTCATTTTACAAAAGGTTTTATTACAAGTGACATGACCTCTCATAATACGTAGTACTTTTCAAAAACAATCTATATTCTGATATTCAGGTGCATGTCTACTATGAAAAGAAAACCTTTGTGTATAACTCCTCCTCACTAACAATACATAAAAGTCAAAAATCTCATCAAGCAAATAAATTGCTGTTTATATTTGTGTTTTAATCATATGCTGCTTATTCTTTCCTCAGTTTGTTTATTATGCAGGGAGCTCTCTTTAAACTGCCTCTACTCATACTTTCTCCCTTAAATCCCATCTCTCCTTCAAATCCCAGTTAAGGATGTTGCAACTTCCTTAATACCTTCCTTGACTCCCTTGCGAAAAATAATTTCTCTGCCTGATCTTCTAACACACTTCATATTCATCCTGGTATTCAATTAATTCTTCATTATTCTGTGCATTGATTAATAAACTTATAATAATAGCCCTGCAAGTTTTGAAAATAAAGAGATCAGTAAGACCCTAGGAAATTTACAAACCAGTTTTAAAAATAGAATTTAAGCAAATCATTATAAAGAAATGTGAAGGAGAAATCAATAGGGATGTGAACTTGATCTGTTTTTATATGTGTGCTTATGTTTCTTTCTATTCTAAATAATTACTTGAAAGCTTGATCTGGACCTTATATGCCTGTAGTTTGAAATACATGATACCAATAGCTTAACCTTTTACTGTTTAATATAATACACTTACAGAACAGCACAAAAACATGCAGTTTAAAATATTGAAAAGCAAACACCTGTGTAGTATCTACCCAGTGGGGAGAGAGAGAGAGAGAGAGAGAGAGAGAGAGAGAGAGAGAGAGAGAGAGAGAAGAACATTATCAGTAAATATGCCAGGATCCTTTGCCTCCCTTCCTGATGACTTCCTACTCAAAGCCACTAATATCCTGATATATATGTTATCGGCTTTGGTTTTCTTTATAGAGTTCTATATATTATTATATATTCCCAAACAACAGAATGTTTTTCCATACTTAATGAATGGAATAATAGAAAATGCATTCTTGTTTGCCTAGCTTTCTTTGCACAGCATTATATTTTAAGAGTCACTAAGTTATTATAGGAATTTCATTTTCATTGATGAATAGTATGCTACCATGTGAGCCTAACAAAATTTATTCATTTCATTTTTTTATAAAAATCTTAGCTGCAATATGTTTTTGTTTATTAATTTGAGTAATGCTTAAAATATTCAGAAACATATGTCTTGGTGCACATAAGTACACATTTATGTATAGTGAATACATAGGAATAAAATTGTGGGTCATCCTGTATAATAAAAGGGTAATGTGCAAATAGACCGAAGGATGGGACCACCAGTCACTATGGTGTGCACTGACCACCAGGGGGCAGATGCTCAATGCAGGAACTTCCCCCCGGTGGTCAGTGCACCAGAAGCCTTGCTCACGACTGGCAAATGCAGCGACAGTGGCGGGAGCCTCTCCCACCTCTGCAGCAGCACTTAGGACAACCCCTGAGGGCTTCCGGACTGCGAGAGGGTGCAGGCTGTGCTGGGGGACCCTCCGAGGGCATGGATTTTCTGCACCAGGCCTCTAGTAGGGTATAATTATGTATAATTGTACTGATAATTAGCATGTTTTTCCAACACGATTTAACCAATTTAAACCTCTAACAGCAACATAGGAGAGCTATCATGCTACACAAAGTTTCAACATTTAGTTTTGAGATTAAAAAAAAATATATTTGTCAATCTGAGGGATGCATTGTGCTGTTATATTTTAGTTTATTTTGAAGATTTTTATAAACAAATGTGGTTTATAGCTTTTCCATAATAAGTGTTTTTATTGGTCATTTGTATTTCCTCTAATGTAAAATACTGTTTGATTATTTTGTCTATTTTTTTATTGGGTTGTCATTTTAGGATTGACTTTTGAAATTTTATCATCTATTTTATAAATGAGCACCTTTTTGTTACATATATAGCAAATATATTTCTTTTAGTCTCTGCCTCCCTGTGTCCCTCTTACTCTTTTCTGGCTGGGAGGGGGTGGGGCCAGTGGTGGCCACTCCACCCTCTGCCAGCCCTCCCTTCTATCCAGGCCTCTTCAGGCCCAGTCTGTTTTGTTTTCTCATTCTGAGAGAGGCTCTGAGAGCGAGCTGAGAGGGAGGGAAAGAAAGGGAGAAAAGGCTGTAAGCTGGTGGGCGCTGTGTGTGTCTGTGCGTGTGTGCAGTTTTGCGTGAGTGTGAGTGCCGGCCCTGCCTCCCCATCCCCTCTCTGCTGCCACAAGTCCTCACCCACCAGAGCCCGCTGCACATGCAGCCTGGGCGTTAGGTTGAGTCTCTGGTCATTGTGGATGTGGCGGACCCAGGGTTTTTATATATTAGGATAGTTTTTAAGTAGATGTTCTTAAATTTAGTAAAGTGCAGTTTATCAATATCTTTTATTAACAGGCATTTAAGTTAGATTAAAATGTCTTTGTAAGCCTACAGGGAACCACTGATTTTGACCTGGTCATCACTTGTTTCAAGATGCTGACCCGAATATCATACTGTATCCCATAGAATAGGAAGGTGAGGGTGACATCAAGGAATTAGCTTCATCTAGAGCAGTTATCTTCAGGGAGCATGTGGATAGGAGAGGGCATAAGTCAAGTTAAGGAGAAAAAATGAGGCATGGTGTGATTTTAAAACACAAACACACACACAATAGCATAGCTTTACTTTTGATTGGAGATAGGAAACATCATCCTCAAAATAAATCCATTCACCCTAACCAGTTTGGCTTAGTGAATAGAGTGTCGGCCTGCGGACCAAGAGGTTGCACGTTTGATTCCGGTCACGGGCATGTACCTTGGTTGCGGGCACATTCCCTATAGGAGCTGTGCAGGAGGCAGCTGATCGATGTTTCTCTCTCATCGATGTTTCTAACTCTCTATCCCTCTCCCTTCCTCTCTGTAAAAAATAAAATATATTAAAAAAAGACTTGTTTAAAATAAATCCATTCCTATATTCTTTTCTACTTTTTCTGTACTTTTTTTTATAACTTAGATAAAGAGTGAGTGGTAGTTGAATAATTGCTATATTCAGCATTCTCTCCTTTGCCCCATTGCTTGAACCATTAACATTGACATCATGATTTTCCTTGACTGGAGCTCAAAGTTATATCATGCATACTTTTGTTAATTCTGGAGAGAACAGAACTATGATATAATATTGTACAAACACACAGATACACCCATGAACTAAATTGCCTGTGCCAAACTAAACTACAATGTTTGAACCCAAGTTTAAGGGAAAGGAGATACAAAGATTCAGCAGCCATATTGCTGAGTTTCATTAGGAAGGATGAAAAATGCATGCCAGGCACATTAATACTTTCTAACCATAAAAGAATATATTTACCAAGTGTGTTTTTTCACAAATTTAGATGTATTTTAGAGAGATAAGATAGTGAAAAAATTGATGAATGCATTCTTAAAGAGTAAACCATCTTTCTTTCTCTGTATGACATTCCACACTCAGTTTCTCTTCATGCTTTTATAACCACTTGTATCTGTGTTTGTGAATATTTCCCTCTTCCTTCCAAAGCACTTACCAACAAAATTTCTGATTTTATTAGTAAAGGTTATCAGACATTAAAATATGCATGAAGTTCAATAAAATACATTGTTAACTATGGGGTGAGGTAAAGCAAATACTCTTTC
>NW_006297832.1:362077-366895 GCF_000327345.1 Myotis davidii
TTATTAAGACAGACATATATAGGTTAAAATTTGTTATTAAAAATCATTAGGTTAAAATAAAGTTATTTACTTATTAAAATCCTAATAGTTTCCCAAATATAATCTCCAATATAGGTAAAACCTTTCAGGGAAAGATGCCATTTGGAAATGTATGTAAAAACATTTATAAAAAATATAACTTTGAGCCAGTGATTCTGCTTTGAGAATTTTAACCTATTCTGAGACACATGTATATTATTTTATGTCTGAGTATTCAGTTTTTACTTTTAGCACCTAAAAATAAGAAACAACCTAAATTTTTGATGTATAAGGACTTAGCTATTAATGAAACATCTATAAGAAAGTATATAAGAGAGTAAAGCAGTAATGTTGATGAAGGTTGTAAGCAAGGGTATCAGATTTATTTTTTAGAGTATGTCACAGTAAAATTAACTTGGATTTCCAAGGATAATCATGGTAGAAATATAACTTATACAAGTGTAGGACTAATAGTGAAATCCAGTATGAATTGAAAGTGTTTCTATGTATTACCATTAAATACTGATAAAAATTAACTGTATTTATATTTATTTAAAATTTAATTAAAAGAATATTTAACTGGAGATCTAACAATATATTTTAACCTTTTGTCTTCCCCAATTAATTTTGCCATATTGATCATTGAAACTTCTATTATAGGTAGAATTCCATGATGAGGCATTAATTATGAAAAGTACCCTAGGCAAGAGGAAATCAGCTGAAGAAAATTTTATATCAAATTCATCTATCTGATATACATTACCATAGCAACAAATGAACTTAGCCCATCTGCTATTGGCCTGTAGTCTTAGAAATATTTGCAACTGTGACATTTCCCTTCATCAAATGATGCTAGTGGTAATAATCATGTCAAAATGTATACGGGTATAGTACTTTATAGGCCACAAGGTAGATACATGAATCATTGATTGTTAGCTTCATTAAACTACTGGGAAACAATCAAGGTTGACAGTACTATTCCCATTTTGCAGATGAATTAAATGAGGCTCAGAATACATAATCAGCATCCCAATGCCATAAAAATAATAAATGGTAAAAATGACATTTTCCAACCTATTTTTCCTAGTCCTGACCCCATTTATTGTACAGTCCTTTTGAAGATAAGTACATGAGAATTTATCAATTGTTGCTTTGTAAAATAAATTAATTGATAAAAATATTTCTGCACGTTTGTGTGTGTGCATATGTGCGTGTGTGTATCCATTAGTTAGTTGCCGTTAAGTGCTTATGATGTAGTTTAATTCAATGCATTACAAATTTTAATGAGCATACAAATCACTTAGAAATTTTGTTAATATGAGTAATTTGTTCAGAAGTCCTGGGATGGGGTATGAATGAGATTTCACATTTCTAGCAAGCTCATTGCCTGTCCATGGGCCACACTTTAACAGCTAAATTTTAATTCTAATATCTGTGCTTTTTTATTTTTTCAAGGATGTCAACATAAGAAAGGGTAAAATCTTCCATGTGACCACTTATGCTTTTCTTCTTTTCCACCCACAACAGAGAAAGGCATTCTTTATGTTATAATCAGAACAGACAAAAGGTATATTTAAGTATTTGATTTATTTTATTTACCCATAAGCAATGTCATATCTGAGGAATATATCAAAATCCCCCAGTAAAAAATAGTTACTTAAGATGTAATTGCGTTCAGATTTTTACATCTGCTGTCATGGCTCTTCAGGTTTTCCCCTGTTGGTCTTCACCTAGAAAGTGTTTAGCGCCTTGATTTTTCCCTAGTCTAGCCTGTAAGACTAAAGGTGGCAATGGTTCTCAAAAACTATTTTGTAACTAGAATATATGCTTAAATATGTGCTTCCTTCCTCCAGAAGAAAGAATCATTGCAATTTTCCCTTGCTTAGGTGAGCTTAGCTGAATCCTGAATATTATATTTGGATCATGTGACAAGCCTTTTTTTCAAAATGGAAGCCATAACACAAGCAACATCCTATATAATAAATGCCTAATATAATATGCAAATCAACCAGATGGCCGAACAACTGGTTGCTATGGTGTGCACTGGCCACCAGAGGGCAGACGCTTAATGCAGGAGCTGCCTGCAGCCCGCAGACCCCAGGCCAGCCAAGGTGGGTGTCAGTGGCTCCCCGATCACTCCGCTGGTTGCCCCACAGAGGGAGGTGACCGGCAGTGGCAGAGGGCAGTGGGGCTGGCCAAGGCAGGTGCCAGCGGGGGGTAACGGGGGCCCCCAGATTGTCCCTGATCACCAGCTAGGCCTGGGGACCCTATCCATGCACAAATTTCATGCATCAGTCCTCTAGTTGTTATTTAGGAAACTTCCTTCCTACTTAAGGACATTTGTATTTTATTACTAACTTCCTGACAGAATTATTTTTCTTTATTTTTTTTTCTACTAAATGTTTTTGCTTTAGAATAGTTATAGATTTATGGAAAAATTGTAAAGATAAAACAGGCAGTTCTCAGACATACCACACCAAGTTTTCTCTTTTAACATCTTACATTAGTGTGATATATTTGTCACATTAACAATTCAATATTAATGCATCATTACTAACTAAATTCTATACTTTATTTGAATTTCCTTAGTTTTTGCTCTATAAACTCCTTTTTCTATTTCAGGGTCTCATTTAGGAAACCACATTACATTGAGCTTTCATGTCTCCTTATGATGCTGTTGGCTCTGACAATTTCTTAGACGTTCTTGTTTTATTTATGTTCTTGAAGAAGGTTTTGAGGATTATAGATATTTGTAGAAAATTACAAGTACTTATACCTAATCAGATGTTTTACTCGTTATGAGACTGAGGTTAAGCGTTATCATAGTATGAACATTATAAAATTATCTTACGGTAAGCCAAACCAAAATTGAATTAACTATGTATTTATATTTTATAATAACAATGTCTCAATATGACCATGACATGAGATACCTAGGTATGTTGTTGTTCTTTATAGCTCTCATGAAATTGTATTAGATCAAGTCAATAGTATAGATAATTATTTACCCATCCAGGTGTCAGCACCCATGAATTCAGCAGACAGGCTCTGTTTAGTCTCTACTGGAGATTGGATGCTGCTAAGATTACTGAACTGTGTTAAATGGATTAAGCCAGTGGAAGAATTTTATATGTTGAACCTTTGAATGAGATGTGATTTCACATCATTCCGTAAATATAAGAGCAGCATTCTTTCTTTACAACTAATTTCCCTTTGTTTGTTTTGCTGCTTTGTTGTTACTTGATTAAAGGGAGGAGTGGAATAGATGAATGATAAAAAAGCTAATTAATACTCCTGTGGCATTTGGATATTCTTTTATATCAAGGGGTATATATTCCTATATTTTTATATGGATTAGTGGCACATTATGCCAGTCCCTGGTGGGTCCTGACTTGCTCAAATGAGGGTCAATTATCTACATATTTGCTAAATTAGTCATTTTTTAATCTTTGAGTCAAATACATTCAGTCCTAGCCGATTTGGCTTAGTGGATAGAGTGTCTGACTGAAGGGTCCTGGGTTCAATTCCGGTTATGGGCACATACCTGGGTTGCTGGCTCCATCGATCCTCAGCCCTGGTTGGGTGCTTGCGGCAGGCAACCAGTCGATGTGTCTCACGTAGATGTTTTTCTCTCTATGTCTTCTCCTCCCTTCCACTCTCGCTAAAAATCAGTGGAAAAATATCCTCATGTGAGGATGAACAAAAATAAGTAAATAAATAAAGGCTGTAGAGTATATTATTGCTTTTCCCCCAAACATGAATAGGTATTTCACTAGCCATAATCTTGTAGCATGTTATCTGGGGCAATTCAAGTGATATTTGAATCAGAGGATCCTATAGCAAATGAGAAATTGTATCAGAAGGGGCAGTTTCCATGTGAATCAGCTAATTTGGTTCTGTAGAGCTAATTTCATTCTCAAAGAGGTTTGGTCCAGAGTCAGTTCCTTTGGCCCTTCAAATAGTCCTGACAGCACCTAATTCACCAGAGTTTTAATTGGCTATTGCTGAATAATTGCTCACTGGTATTCAACAGCAAGCATTTATTTTTTCACATGTTATGGGTAGTTGGGCGCATGCTGCTTTGGGATGGGGCTTAGCCTGACAGCGCACCTCCCGGTGAATCACATTCTCCTAGGAGCAGCAGGCTAGGTGAGGAATGTTTTTCCTCATGGCAATGGCAGAGATGAGAAACCAAGCTTAATCACCCAAGCGTCATTCTACCCAATGCTTCTATCATATATGATGATATCCCATTGGCCAAACTAAGTCACGTGATGAGCCCAACATCAAGGATTGTGAAACTAGCACCTTACCGTGGCAGAAAATGAGGCTGCATAATTCCATTATGAAGCAGGGAGAGTATGGCTGAGAATATAGCCCACTCCATTATACTCTATAAATCTCTTTCTAATAAAATAGAGCATTTTAAGTCATCTGTAATAGGACACTCAATATTAAAGAACTTTTTTTGTAAATTCAGTATATATTTAAGGTCTTTATAACTCCATCCTCATTAATTTACATGAAAGGTGACATACTTCCTTGAGTGCAAGGTAAAAGAGTGGATTGAACATCAGAACAAGAAACGTACTTGAAAGTGCATTTCACACTTGGAAAGTGTCTGTGAGCCCTTCAATCAGGGCACTTGGGTAACTATGAGGCAGGAGCAAGCTCAGTTATTAAGGTTCCTTCCCTGATAATTTTAACTCTTAACCCCTAACACTTGGCACCAAAACTTTGAGCAGCAAAATTAGTTTTCTCCACCTCTAATCCTATCTGGCTTTGGCTGTTTCCAATCTC
>NW_006297832.1:366919-380423 GCF_000327345.1 Myotis davidii
AGGAATGCACAGCACACCAGGCAGTCTGGAACAGGCTGATTAAGGCAGGCTAATTAAGTAGCAAAATGTTAAAGGCCATTAAATGTCAGTTTTTATGCCTTTTGGAGTTTGCAAACTGCCATTATTGATACAATTTATTGTGTGTCATGGGGTGAGGGGTTTAGTAGTGGGACAGGAGGAATTACTCTTGGGGAAAATGGTATTGTCTTTCTGTACATAAAAATATGTGAACAGAGTGGCAAAGAAAAATGATATAAAGGGGATAAAATTAATATAAAAATAGTGAGAGTGTTTGTGTTTTGCTATGGAGAAGTACACAGAGATGTAATCGATCATCATTCCATCTCATCTCTGTTTCTAAGCCTTTTCCTTTCCAATTTTAAAAAGACATTATGCCAATGATAAAGGCTGTTGAACATCAAAATACATAAATCTCCAAATGTTCTAATTCTTTTGCTCTCTGAAGTTACTTTTAGCAAATCATTTCAAGTCTTGAAGAAACTGAATGTATGTATCTGAATAATACTTATTCGTTAATATTATGGATTAATTTAATTTTTATATATTGTTTTTATTTTTGTACTAGAAGCCCGGGGCACAAAATTTGTGCACTGGGGGTGAGGGGATTCCCTCAGCCCGGCCTGCACCCTCTCACAGTCCGGGACCCCTAGCTCCTTACTGCCCGCCTGCTCACTGCTCCTTACCACTTGGCTCTCTGCTCCTTAGTGCTGCTGCGGGGGTGGGAGAGGTTCCCGCCACCACCGTTGTGCTCGCCAACTGTGAGCCCAGTTTCTGGCTGAGTAGCACTCCCCCTGTGAGAGCGCACTGACCACCAGGGGGCAGTTCCTGCATTTAGCATCTGCCCCCTGGTGGTCAGTGCACATCATAGCGACCAGTCATTCTGGTTGTTCAGCTGTAATGGTTGCTTAACACATTGTTTGCGGGTAGTTTTTATCACGCGCTAACATGGCGCCACGCGGGCCATTTTTGCTAATTTTTTGCAGAAATGGCAACGTTCAGTAAAATTACGATAACTTTAGTTTACGTATCTATACATTACCCACATTCTACCGCTAGTCTATAAAAAAGTATTATGTGTCCTGCGCTCTACTACCAGTCAACCTGAAACGTATAAATACTTTTCCCACATACAATGTGTTAAGCTTTTATTATATAGATATTTTTAAATTATTTTTATCATCTTGAAGGTTTAAAATAATTTCCTGTAGAATCACTTTTACATTTTTTTTCTTTCTGTGTCCTTTCTTCAACTTCTCTTCCATTTGTTCCCAAGGAGTAGAAATAAGCAGCATAATATGTCTCTTTATTTCCTACTTAATTATGGATTATTGCACACTTTATTAATTAATAATATGTTGGAGGGTCTTTTATTATTTTATCTACAAAAGCATTTTTGCAAATCGTTTTTTTGTTGTTGTTGTTGCTGTTGTTTTTTGGTTAATTCCCAACCGAGGATATTTTTCCATTGATTTTTTTTTTTCAATCTTTATTTAAAGTATTACATATGTCTCCTTTTCCCCCCATTGACCTCTCCTGGCCATTCCCACCCTCCAGCACACTGAATTTTAAAGAGAGTGGAAAGGAGAGGGAGAGACAGAGAGAAACATCAATATGAGAGAGACACATCAATTGGCAGCCTCTTGAACTCACTCTGACCAGTGCCGGGGAACCTGCAACCAAGGTACACGCCTTAACCGGAATTGAACCCAGGACCCTTCAGTCCACAGCTGGTGCTCTATCCCCTGAGCCAAAATGGCACCTTATAGATAAGCAGCATGTTTGTCTAAGAATCCGAGGGACTAACTGCAGAAGGTGCAGACTCTGACCCTCAGTCATCCCAGTTTGGGGAGATTGGCTGACCTTCAACCATAGAACCAGGGTGACGAGGTCCAGGATGAGGCACAACAGACCATCCCTTGACCCGTTTTGAGCTCCTTATCGGAATGGGCTGTGCTAGTCTGCATGTGGAGAGCTTTCCACCCGCTCCCTTTGATCTCTTTGTTCTGCTTTCCCTCTTCCTCCTTACAGAAGCCTCTGCCTGTGCTGAGCTGTTGAGATGGGTTTTTCCACAAGAGCCCCCCATCTTCTCAAGTGACCAACACTTGAAAATAAACCTCTTTCTTTTTTCACCTGCTTCTGTCTCACAAGTTTTGTTTCTGTGGCAACAGGCAGCTAAACGTGTGTTCTAGTTATAGTATTAACACTAATAACAGCCGTCATTTATGCAAGCTCTATGCCAGCCATCATGCTGACATCATCAAATTTAATCATCATAACCAGCCCATGAATGGGACTTTGTCCTCTCTACTGTACATATGAGAAGATTAAGGCGTAATTGGTTTACACTGCTAATGAGTATTATATCAGGGTGAAAACCAGAAGCACTTTATCCCAAAGCATATGCTCTTACCAGGCTAGGTTGCAAGTCCTTAACTGTAACCCACGGGGCTTTTGTATTTATTCCTAAATCATGGTTTGGATAGCACTCCCTCACTCCAGTTGCTAAGGTTGGAATGCAAACAGAGTAACATATCTGTTGGTATTTCTCAAATACATATTTTTTTCTATTTCCTTAAGAGCAAGATGGGGAATATTTTTTTTTTTAGAACAACACTTTAGGAAGCTATACTATTTCATCTCAGGTTTTAATTATCTACACATTATTTAAAAGGCAAACCTAAGGGAAAAATTAATAAATGAAAACAGGTTATAGTTTGTCTAATTAAAATCCCTCTCTGGTGCTAAGAGAGCTTTATGGCAAATATGCAAGGGCATTAGATCACTGTATAAACAGTGCAATAACTGAACTAATAAAGTGCATTTTATCCTGTCCGCTCAGGTTTACCGCAAGCAAGGATGTCCCATTCAGGCCTTCCCATAATTTAATAAAAATGTCTGCCACTCTCCAAAAACTTAACTAACCAGAGAATGAACTTCCTCTTTTCCTGCTGGGATCATGGATTGCAAATAAGTTTTCTCTGACCAAAAGCAATCACCTAAGCCAGTGGTTATGTGAGACTAGGGTAAAAGCAAAAAGCCATAAAAATTAATGAGCCTACCTGATGGCCAGGCTTCCAGGCTATAATTCTGGGCATGAGAGAATGAAAGCCTTATTTGGTGCTGGCTCAGGTGAGTGTAGACTACAGTGCATGCTAATGGTTTTGGAACTTTTGCTGTCTGTGGACTACCTCTTACTGCAACTACAAAAACAAAGCTTAACAAAGACAAAACAAAAGACACCATTAGTAGAGTTTCAGTATATAAGTGAGGGGTCTTTTGGATGTAAATAATGGAAGATTTTTCTCAAACTGGCTCAGACAATAATATTGGCTTTTGTAACTGAAAAGTCAAGTAGTAGGAATCACTTAAGTTAGATTTGATGCAGAGCTGGTGCAAGGCTAAAAACTGTTGAACAAAATAGATCCAGAGACATAGAAGCATGGAACTGGCTGTCAAATCTCAGAGGGAAGGCGGGGGTGGGTGGGAAGAGATCAACCAAAGAACTTGTACACATATGTGCATAATGCATGGACACGGACAATAGGATGGTGAAGACAGGATAGGAGAAGGAGTCAATGGGGGGACATCTGTAATACTTTCAATAATAAAGACTAAATAAATAAAATAAATTAATAAATACCTGAGTTTATTTTTTTTAATGTCAACATTTTTTCCCTCTATCCCATCCCTTTGTCCTTTTTGTCCCACTCCTTCCCACTCCCCCTTCTTTTCCAATGCTCTTCTCTGATTTTCGTGGTACTTGTTTTACCAGAAGCCTGGCTGGATTGCCTTGGGAGATGTCTGCTAGTAATTTCTAGGTGTTACATGTTTATAAGCTTCCTCTCTCCCAATTGTCCTTTTTGAATAGCAGCAGGGTTTCTCTTTTCAAAACAATGACATCCATCCATAGGTCACATGTGCTGGAATAATCAGGTTTCTATTTCCTGAAGCTAAACACCATCCTTCCTAGAGAGTGGGTTACACAAGGCTCACATGGTCATAATGATGGAAATGTGAATGCCCTAAGGGAAAGCAAACTATTATGGTTAAACTAAAATGGGCATAGATGATAAATGGTCAAAAATAGTCAACATCCACCAGAAACTGGAAGACAAAGTTTTTTTTCAAACTGTCAATAAGTACTATTATAGTTGCATAATTTTCTGCCATATTTTATGGCTTTGCTATTGCATTGACATCCACTTGGCAGCAAATAGAAACCACCTATTTCAAGCTCTTGAAAATCAAGAGAATAAGAAATATGTCATTGAATGTTTACTATAAACCGTAATATCTTTAAACCACAAAATTAGATTTTAAGTTGATAATTTCTTATGTACATACAAACTATTTACTGGGATTGGAAAATGTGTAGCTTTTTAAACATGAGCAGCCTTTCCATCATCCCCTGCCAGAGCTGACATAATTCCACTGAAGTCAGAACATTCCTCAAATTCCCACTTCACAGAAGGTTTTAGTTTGCTAATCTATACATATAAACCCTAATATGCAAACAGACGGAATGGTGGGACAACCAAAACAATTGGTTGCTATGATGTGCGCTGACCACCAGGGGGCATGTGCGGAACATGGCAGGCATCGGCTGTGGCAGGATGGTGGAGCAGGTGAGCAGGGGTGCCAGACCAAGGCCGGGTGCCGGTTGCTGTCATGGGGTGAGCCTCTGGTGGTTACTGAAAATTGTTTACTCCCATGTGCCACTGTCCCACCCGGAGTTCACACTCGCTGCCAGCACTCGGCACCAGCTCTGATCGCTTGGCGCCATCAGGCCCTGATCACCCCTCAGGCCTTCTCCACCTCCCCATGCTCCTGAGGAAATGAGGGCAGGCAGCCACCACTTGAACCCTCTGCCAGCTATTGCCCCACTCACACCAGCTGCCAGCGCAGGCCTGTTCACACCCACAGCCGGCGCTGGAGCTGCTGCTAGCACCTGCTGCTGGCACCAGCCCCAATTGCTCCACGCCATCAGCAGGTGTGAGCAGGGTTGGCACTTTCAGTGTATGGGAGCGGTGGCAGCAGGAGTGGAACTGCCAGCAGATGGGACCAGGGGCCGCAGGGGAGGGGCTGTGCGGTGGAGCAGAGGATGGTCCAGGAACTGCTCCTCTGCCCACTGCAGTCTTGCAGCCCAGTTTCTTTCAAGGTGCATGAATTTGTGCACTGGGCCCTTAGTCCTATGTAATAAAAGCCTAACATGCAAAGTGTCTTGTCATCCAGTTGTCCATTCAACCAATCAAAGTGTAATATGTTAATGATATGCTAAGGCCACTCAACAGCTCGCTATGATGTTCACTGACCACCAGAGGGCAGACAGTCGCCCTGTTAACCAGTTGCTATGCTGTGCACTTGACCACCAAGGGGCAGACACTCCAACTGGTAGGCTAGCTTGCTGCTGGGGTCTGGCCAATCGGGACTAAGTGAGACAGGCCAGACACTCCCTAGAGCCCTCCTGCAGTTCCTCCCTGGCTGGCCAACCTCCCGCGTCCCTCCCCAGCCCCAATCATGCACCAGTGGGGTCCCTTGGCCTGGCCTGTGCCCTCTTGGAATCCGGGACCCTTTGGGGGATGTTGCAGAGCCGGTTTTGGCCTGATCCCACAGGCCAGTATTCGTGCACGAGGCCTCTAGTAAGTAGTATAATAAAAGCTCAAGTGCAAAATCAATTTGATTTATCATATCTGAGAATTTACTGTACATGCAATAAGTCAATTGTTCTGAGGGACACAAATCTTTAGATCATGTTCTTCAAGAACACATATCTATTTGGGAAGAAAATTTATTATGAATCTGATGTGATATTTGTAAGAGAAGCCTTATAGAAGCCACTAATTCTCTTTTGACAATTCAGATTCATAGAAAGCAAAACATGAAATGGCTTCAGAAACAAGCATACTTGCCTACAGATACAACCCTGAATCCCCTCTTCAGATATTGGTAGTGAGTGTTGTAACCAGAATAAATAACAATAATAGGCTTATTATAATAGGCTCACTGTTTATATGTAATTTCACCATCTGCTCATGTCTTAGAAAGCCTTTCTCCTCTGTTAGGTAATCCATTTCATATCTTGTTTTGATTTTCCAGTACTGGAGAGATATTTGACAAAGTGATCAGACAAATATCTGACAAAGTTGACTTTAACATATGTGAGGTATGCAGACATGACTTTTTAAAATTTATCAAATAAGAAATTAATTTCTTATAACTTTTATTATTTTAACTAGAGGCCTGGTGCACAAAATTCATGCAAGGGTAGGGTCCCTAGGCCTGGCTGGCAATCAGGGCTGGCTAGGGCCTTCCTTTCAACTGCTGGCCGGGGCCCTCCTTCTCCAGCTGCTGGCTGCCAGGTGGGCCTTCCTTCGTTCCACACCTCCCCCTGGTGGTTAGCACACATCATAGTGAGCAATAACCTTCCTTCCAGCTGCTGGCCAGGGCCCTCCTTCTCCAGCTGCTGGCTGCCAGGTAGGCCTTCCTTCATTCCACACCTCCCCCTGGTGGTTAGCACACATCATAGTGAGCAATCAAACTCTTGGTTGAACTCCTAATGGGACAATTTGCATATTAGCCTTTTTTACAAATTCTCGGTTGAACGCCTAATGGGACAATTTGCATATTAGCCTTTTTTATATAGAGATAGTTATGTTTCCCTGAAATATTTATATTCAATACATGTGAAAACAAACTGCATCGATAACATTTTGTGCATAGCTTAGATCCCTGTTTATTAATGAACAGGGAGGTGATATTGCAATTTTGTTTTTAAAAAATAATTATCAGCTTTTTAATATTTCTGTCTATACAGTTTTTCATGATTCTCTTAATCTTATTTTTGAGCCTTAAGTAGCAGAATCATTTGAAATGCTTTTCTAAATATGCAATTACCCATCCCTATTCTCTAGAAATTCTCACTTAGAAAGAGGTAAAACTATAAAAGCTACACATATGTCTCCTGAAAAACCACTGTGTGACTCTCTGTACATGGAGTGGGCCCTTTGTGTAGAGGAACCTCATCTGATTTCCTTTGTTTGGTCAGAATCCATATTCCCAGCCTTCTCTTTCTCAGGAAAATGTATCTCATGTTTGACAATTGGGTTCAAGAGTCACTTAAAGGAGACCATGCTTTGATTTGGCAAGACTGCTTGAGGCTAAAAATAACCATAATACAATACACAAGTTGATAGGTTTCACGTAACATTTGTCATTTTATTCTACCTGAAAATGAGGAAAAGAGAATTAAAGGGTACTAGAGACCCTAGAGATATGATTAGTTTTAGTCTTAAAATATTCATCCTGATAGAGAGGGGTACATTTCTCAGAAGAGAAGCTAGTGTGGAAAATTGGTATTTTAGGAGTATAAAGCGAATAGCCATCTCATCTTGAAATTAATGATTTCTGTGTTCACTTTCCTTTGCCATTTTAGGTAGGAGCTTATTCTGTTGATTAATTAAAAACCAATTTTTGGATTTCTTTTCTTTATATCGCGCTTGTTTTGAATTTCCTTAATTACTGCTCTTTATTATTTCCTTTCTTTTACTTACTTGTTTTAACCATACATCTTTTTCAGCTTAATTGAAATTATTTAATTTCAGCCCATTAAAATTAAATCCATGTTCCTTTCTAGCAAGCATTCATCTCTAAATTTTCCTCTAACTTCCATTTTAACTATACCCCACAGATTTTGAAAGCTTGAATTTTAGTTCCATTTAGTTAAAATATTGTTCCATTTTTTCTTTGTATTTCTTTGTTGATCTATGCATTCTTTAGAAGTGTGTTGTTCAATTTCCAATTTTTTATGTGTTTCCTGTGTTATTGACATTAATTTTATATTTATTTTTGGGAACATACTCGTTAAAATTTTAATAGTTTTAAATTTAATGAGACTTTTATTTATTTGTTTTTATATTTATTTACTAGTGGCCCAGTGTACAAAATTCGTGCTGGGGGGCACGGTGTAACCCTCAGCCTAGCCTGCACCCTCTCCAATCTGGGACCCCTTGAGGGATGTCTGACTGCCCTTTTAGGCCCGATCCCACAATCCAGGACTACTGGCTCCTAACCACTTGCCTGCCTGCCTGCCTGATTGCCCCTAACCACTCCCCTGCCAGCCTGATCAATACCTAACTGCTCCCCTGCTGGCCCGATTGCTCCCAACTGTCCTCCCCTGCTGGCCATCTTGTGGTGGCCATCTTATATCCACATGGGGGTGGTCATCTTATATGTTGGAGTGATGGTCAATTTGCATATCACCTCCTTATTAGATAGGATTTTGGCTAAACCTGAAATCTGTCTTGATGAATAATTCCTAGAAATTAAAACTTAAAAAAAAAAAAAGAGAATTCAAAGTTGACTCCCAGTTTCTGGCATAGTGCTTTCTAAATGTTAATTAGATCAAAGTGTTTCCTAGTGTTGGTCTAGTTCTATCCATTGCTTTATGGCTAATTTTATCTTTGGTAGAGTGTTAAAAATGTCTTATTCATTTGTAATTCTCGATTTTTTCTTTAATTCTGTCTACTTTTTCTTCATGTGTTGTGGTTATGGTTTAAGAAAAATACATATTTATAACTTTTATAGTTCCCAATGACTAGAGCATATTATCACTCTATAAAATGTCCCTATTTATTTTTGGTAATAGTTTTTGTTTTGAAGTATTTCTTAATTGATATTAATATATTCATACTGGGGTTTTATATTAATTGTTTTCATGAAATATATTTTCTATCAATTTACTTCAGCCCATCTGTGTCTGTCTTTTAGATAAAGTGCACTTCCTGTAGACAATATCCCATTTGTTTTTGCTTTGTTTTATTTCTGATCATATTTATCTTTTAATTCCAGTATTTAGATCATTAATGTAATTATTGATATGGTTAGAATTCAGTATATAACTTTATAATTTGTTTCATTGTCCCTTCTTTTCTTTGTATATATTTTCTCTTTTTCATACATTTTTTGATTATTTGCATATTTTCCAATTCGATGTCAATGCATTTATTGCTTGTCTTACCTCAATTGTCTTACTTTGTTTTTTATTCCTTACTCTGAGTACTGAAATTTTAACTTTTTAAAGTGTGTTTAATGTTAATATTGTACCAATTTACAGCAAATTTGCAACCATATGGATCTGTTTACCATCCCATCTGCCATCCTTTTTACTATAATTGCCATATCCATGGCATCTGCATGTAGTAAATATATCAAGATAATGTTATGTTTTCTTATTACTAATCATGCATATTTAAAAGAAATTCATGGAAAATAAAGAATTTCATATGAACTGATGTATATGCCATTTTCAATATCCTACATCCCTATTGAAGACACTGTTTCTTGGTAGTGTCAATTTTCTTGAACCTAAAGAACTTCCTTTAGCATTTCTTGTAGTGACAGGCAATAAAGTCCTTTAGTTTTCTTTCTTCTAAAATTGTTACTTTGCCTTTATTCTTGAAGCATGTTTTTACCAAATGTAGAACTCTAGTTTGATGATTTTTCTTTTTTCAAAACTTGAAAGATGTCTCATTATCTTCTGGCCTCAATTGTTTCTAGTGTGATAGTCCCTATTTTTGGTGTGTTCTTTTTCTTTGACTACATTCCAAGTATTCTGTGTTTGCTTTTAAGTAGTTTGGCTTTCAATTGCCGCAGCATGGCTTTCTTTCTTTTTTAAAAAAATAAATCTTTATTGTTGAAAGTATTACATATGTCCTTTTTTTCCCCATTGCCCTCTCCCATCCCTTCCCCCTTCCCAAGCCTTCACCACCCAATGTCTGTGTCCTTGGGTTATGCATTTCTTCATACTTATCCTCTTGGGGTTTGTTGATATGCATTAACCTATAAATTTACATCTTCTGTGAAATTTTTAAAGTATTGGTCATTATTTTAAAAATATTTTTCACTCTTTTTTTTCTGTCTCTATCTCTGTCTCCCTGTCTATCTTTCTCTCTCCCCCAACTTCTGAAATTTCTTTAAATTTTACCACATTTTCCTGATGCTCTCTTTTATATTTAATAATATATTTTTCTTTGTTATTCAGTTTGGATCATTTGTATTTATCTTTTCAAGTTTTTAATAAGCTTTTAATATCTATAATTATTTGTCCAATCTAGAAAGTAGATAGTTTTCTGTGCCAGAGACAAGTTAAGTATTAATTCTAGCATTTCTCTCTAGTTCTGTCTAGTTTATACAGTTGCTTATAACACTTACCACACTGCTTCCCTTTGTCCAATCCTCCCTTTCTGTAATAATAGATAAATTGGCAGCATCCTTGTATGGAGGTCATACCACTGTAATGTGAATTTAGGGACTTACATATATTCTCTCCCCTCTTTATTCTCTAAGAGAGAGAAATTTAATCTCCCTAGGGATAGAAGCGGAGAAGCTTGTTTTCTTACCATTTGAAATACAAATAAATATCTGAAGGTTAGGGAATAAAATAAACTACTCTAATTTACAACACCCGAACTATATCCATGGCTCTTTGTCTCATTTCCCTTTGAAATGAAAATCGAGGACTCCTGGACAGCCTTTCAGCATTTGAATCATCCCTGAAGTTTCTAATCTTGTCCACTGGTGCAACTCTGAAATCCCTAAGCATGCAGAAACATAATATTATTCACTGTTGTTTTTCACTGTTATGTTTATTTGGCTATAAAGCATTCTGATTATTTTTATTCCATTATTTCCATTTTTATAGATAGGTATAGTGCTATATATATTTATTTATTCTTCTGTTGAGATTTTTTTTTTGTAATTCATGTTTTTCTTTACCTTTTGCTTTATAATTTAGATCTCATAATTCCAACATCTGGATCATAATGGGGTAGACCCATTTTATTTCCTGTGCTAGCATGGGTAATATGTCCCTGTTTTTTTGTGTTGTTTTTTTTTTTAATGTTAAGTATATCTGTATTGTATTCTAGACCCTGTGAATGGTATGTTGCTTCGTTTCTGGATCCACTTACATTCTTCTAAAAAATATCTTTTGTTTGTTTTAGCAGAAGATTAATGCAGTTAGCCTGAAACTGCAAGTTCTGTCTTATCTGAAGTGAGTGGCAACTTAGATGTTAGTTCAGTTCTTTTTGACGCCTGGTTGTGCTGTTTGCACAATATTCCATACAGGGATCAGAAAGACTTAGGTAGAAGTTTTCACAGAATCTGGTTACCTTTTTTTTTTTCAGCGAGCTCCCTCACTTTTCAATATTTGTGGTTTCCCTAGGCTAGAAACATAGCATGTTTCCATTAGGGTTAAGCTGTTCCACACCATCCTCAGCTCTAGCCTTTCCCCAGACCAAGGCTATGAGGACAAGGAACTGCACTGCACTAGACCCTTCCTGCAAGACACCACCTCCTCCAAATATGCCACCCATATTCTTGAGATCTTTTATACAATTTTAAGTTTTATATTGAGTTTAAATTTATATGTATGGGAGAATGTATGCTGGCAACTTTATAGGCCATACCAGAGATGAAACTCACACTTGGGTAAAGCTTGACATGTTTCTGTATAAATATCTTTCACAACTTTCATTAGATTGATTGCTAGATAATTGATAATTTTAATTGAAGACTCATTTACTTAAAATGAAGTACATCAATTACTCCTTATCCCCAAGATAGCCAGATTGTTGGTTACCATGGCATTCATTGTACGTGCCTCAAGAACAGATTGTCTTATTTAGAACTCTACTCCAAGTGAAGATTTATTCCTGGGTCATATCAAGTATTATATAGATAGATTTTAATGCATTATTGATGCTGATATAATTAGTTAGTACGTCTTCATCTCATGTTACTTGTCTTTGGATTCACTCAAGACTAACTTCACAACAGGGCACAAAGCTCTCAGATACCCACTTTTTCTTGCTCTGCTTTAGTAGTTTTCAACTTTCACTATATAATAAACTCACCCACAGAGATGATAAATAATACTGTTGCCTGTCTGTCCCCCAGAACAATGAATGAGTCTGGGGTAGGACTCATGTACAAATATTTTTTTAAAAAATATCTCCAGATAATTATAATATGCACTCAGGTTCTGAACCTTAGTTTGATTTAAAGACAACCACACAAGTCTGGTTTGCTTAAAGAATTTGAAGGGTATTCACTGTGCAAAAATGGCCAAACAATGGTAAAAAGAGCAAGCCTAAGCAATTTTATATTCTTCCGGAATTTTATAGTTTTACATTCATTGATACTGTTTTCTGCCTTCTGACTCATTCCTTTAGGAAGGTCCAAACATTGGAGTTATTAAATAATAGTGGGAGGAGGAAATGCAAATATAAGATAGAGTCAGTGTATGGAGGGCATCTTATCCTAGATTTTCAGAGCAGACTGGACTGCTGGACTGAGAAGTGACTGAAAGATTCTGATCTGAGTAACCTCTCTCTCTCTCTCTCTCTCTCTCTCTCTCTCTCTCTCTCTTTTGTCTCTTCTACACACACACACACACACACACACACACAGGTTCACAGATTTGCAATAGGTTGGCCTTTAGACCAAAAACTTTCTAAGCTGGCCAAAGGATGAGAGTAAAGTTTATTCTCTGGAGTTTTAATATAATTCTGAGTGTTCATTCTACAGTGTATCAACTTAGACAGCAACTTGACAACACCCTTCTTTCCTGAGAATGGCTTTTGGCACATCTCTTCCTTATTTTAGGAGCCTCAAGGCAACTTAACCCCCTGGCAATGGATCTCAAGGTTAGAAACACTATGAAGTAGTTGAAGAGTTGCTTAGGTATATTAAAGTTTTCTTGGAAGACAATTCACCCTCTCCTTTCATAATTAAAAACATTATTGTGCAATGATTAATAAGTTAAATCCTATGGGTTTAATATGTAAATCTGTTCAAAAGATTATGTCTTTGATTATTCACCAAGGACATTGCCTATTTTGGTTAAATGCATATGTTGCCAGGAGATGCTATACTTTACCAGTTATTGCTTTAGATTTTAAAATGAGTTCTATCTTGTCAAATTTGATCATGTTGATACTCTTAGTTTTCTGTGGTTCTCAGGTTAAAAAATAAAAGCAAACCTCTTTGGCTAGTAAGAAAATCTTTAACTTAACTTCTCTTGCCTAAAATTCTGCCAGCTACTCACTTGCCCCACCCCACCTCTTGCCTGCCAATACATGGACAGCCATACCTATCTTCTTTATATTTTATACATATGTGTTTTGTAACACAGGTATTGTCTGCACCTGGAATAAACTTTAACATTTTTTTTTCTTAAAAACTACCCAATCTTGCCCTAACTGGTTTGGCTCAGTGGATAGAGCGTCAGCTTGTGGACTCAAGGGTCCTAGGTTTGAGTCCGGTCAAGGGCATGCACCTTGGTTGTGGGCACATCCCCAATAGGGGGTGTGCACGAGGCAGCTGATTGATGTTTCTCTCATCAATGTTTCTAACTCTCTATCCCTCTCCCCTTCTCTCTGTAAAAAATCAATAAAATATATTAAAAACAAAAAGAATATATGTG
>NW_006297832.1:381063-383747 GCF_000327345.1 Myotis davidii
TTAGAGGAGATATACAGACATCAATGTGTGTGTGTGTGTGTGTGTGTGTGTGTGTGTGTGTGTGTGTGTGATGGGAAGTTTATGAACTAATTTTATTGCTAATCCTCACCAAAGGATATTTTCCCATTGATTTTTAGAGAAAGAGGAGAGGAGGGGTAGAGACACACAGAGAGAAATATGGATGTGAGAGAGACACATGGATTGGTTGTCTCCCGCACGTGCCTCAACCAGGGGTCGTTGGGGCCAGGGATTGAGACTGCAACCGAGTTATGTGCCGTTAGCTGGAATTAAATCCAGGACCTTTCAGTCTGTGGACTGATGCTCTATCCACTGAGCAAAACTATCTAGGGCTTTTATGAACTATTTTTAGCAGTTATTCCAGGGAGAGTAGAAGCTATCAAAATTTATCATTAAAAATATATTGGGGATTGATATTGGAAGAATGACTATGTGAGAGATCTTTTTCGTCTCTCCTCTTGAAGTTTCAACAATTTGAGCAGCTATAACTCAACAAAGGATTCCCTGCTCAATGTACAAATATGCCTGGACAATCTTCACATTAAAACATCCAAAGGTGGGCAAGTAGAGCAAAAGGGGTGGCAAAAAATGGTGAGGGGCTGATACCAGCTAGGGACACAGTCCAGTGGCTAGAAGCTCATGGTAGGGCTCTGCCAGAGTGGGGTGGAATCTGTTATGGCTGATACTCTCTTCAGCTGGGAGGAGTAAAGAGACTTGGTGGTCACACATGCAGGCGTGAGCAGTAATTCAACAAAGAGCTTGTTCTTTGTAAAGATTAATAAAATTGACAGATCACTAGCTCGACTACAGACAAAAGAGAAGTTACTCATATAAACAAAATCACAAATGAAAGAGAAGTTACTACAGACATCACAGATAGACTAGAACTAGAATACTATGAAGGACTGTATGCCACCAAATTCAATAACCTAGACAAAATGAGTTTGTTTCTTGAAATATACAACCTTCCTAGACTTAATTTTGAAGAAATGGAAAATCTAAATAGACTATCTTAGTGAGAAAATTAAAACAGCTATCAAAACCCTCCCAAAAATAAATGTCCAGGACCAGATGGCTTCACTAGTGAATTCTACCAAACACTCCAAGAAGATTTAATAACGCTCCTCTCAAACTCTTCCAAAAAATTGAAGAACAGAAAATACTTTCTAACACATTTGATGAAGCCAACATAACCTTAATACCAAAATCTGGCAAGGATAGCACTAAAAAAGAAAACTACAGATCAATATCTCTCATGAATACTAATGCAAAAAATCCTAAACAAAATACTTGTGAAGCAAATACAACAATGCATTGAAAAAAGTACATCACAATCAATTGGTATTCATTCCAAGGGCACAAGGGTGGTTCTACATATGCAAATCCGCCAATGTAATACACACTATTAACAAAGCAAAGGATAAAGATAACATGGACTTATCAATAGACACAGTAAAAGCATTTGGTAAGACAACATCCATTTATGATTAAAACACTCAAGGAAATTTGTATAGAAGGAAAGTACCTCAATATAATAAGGGGAGTATATGACAAACTCTCAACCAATAACATACTCAATAGTGAAAAGAAAGCATTTCCTCTGCCGAAACCGGTTTGGCTCAGTGGATGTATATGACAAACTCTCGACCAATAACATACTCAATAGTGAAAAAAAGAAAGCATTTCCTCTAAAATCAGGAACAAGACAACAATGCCCACTCTGACTACTCTTATTTGACATAATTATAGAAGTCCTAGCAATCAGGCAAGAGAAAGAAATGAAAGGCATTCAAATTGGAAAGGAAGAAGTAAAAGTGTTACTTTTTGCAGATGACATGACTCTGTATATAGAGAACTCCAAAGACCACCAAAAAACCATTAGAAGCAATAAACAAACACAGTAAAGTTGCAGGATACAAAAGTCAATATACCAAAATCCACTGCTTTCTTATATGCTAACATGAAATTTCTGAAGTAGAAATAATAAACACACACACACACACACACAATTTCTTCTACAATTGCAACCAAAAGAATAAAATTCCTAGGAATAAAGTTAACAAAGGATGTGAAGTACCTATATAGTGAAAACTACAAAGTATTAAAAAGATTTAAAAAGGCACCATGAAATGGATAGATAGTTTGTATTTATGGATTGGAAGAATCCACACAGTTAAAATGGCCATATTACCCAAAACAATATACAGATTTACTGCAATCCTGATCGAAATCTGAATGTCTTTTTTTTTTTTTAATCCTCACCCAAGGATATTTTTTTTCTATTCGTTTTTTATAGATAGAAAGATAGAGAATGATAGAGATAGATAGAGATAGAGATAGAGAGAGAGAGAGTGAGAGAGAGAAAGAGAGAGAGAGAGAGAGAGAGAGAGCGGGAAGTTACTTTTATTTTTTTAATCCCCACCAGATGATACGCTTTTTGATTTTAGAGGGGGAGAGAGATTAGAGATAAAGATAGAGATAGATAGAGAGGGCGATAGAGATAGAGATAGAGATAGATAGAGATAGAGATAGAGATAGAGATAGAGATAGAGATAGAGATAGAGATAGAGATAGAGATAGAGATAGAGATATGAGAGAGGGGAGAGAGAGAGAGAGGAGATTGGTTGTCTGCCGAACATGCCCCAGGGCAGGGATTGAACCTGCAA
>NW_006297832.1:383802-391482 GCF_000327345.1 Myotis davidii
AGACTTACATTTTTGATATTTATTTTATATATTTAAATGCCATTTAACAAAGAAAAATCAACCAAAAAAAATGAGTTCGCATGTCACCTCTGACACGCGTGTCATAGGTTCGCAATCACTACTATAGAGTGAGCACACTGGCCAGAGCTGTCATTTCTTTTTTTAAATCCTCATATGAGGATATGTTTTTTGTATTGATTTTAGAGAGAGGGGAAGGGAGAAAGAGAAACATCTACATGAGAGAGACATCAATTCGTTGACCTCCGTATGCACTCATCTGGGGATGGAGTCCACAGCCTAGGTATTTGATTCCTGACTGGGAATCAAATCCACAACCCTTTGGTGCACGCATCAATTCGTTGACTTCCGTATGCACTTATCTGGGGATGGAATCCACAGCCTACGTATTTGATTCCTGACTGGGTATTTGAACCCTTTGGTGCACTGGATGACGGTCTAACCAACTGAGCCACTTGGCCAGTGTCCAATGTTATTTTTTAAAGTAATAAAAATATCATCAGATTTGTATGGATCCGCAAAAGACCCCAAACTGGATGACAGTCTAACCAACTGAGCCACTTGGCCAGTGCCCAATGTTATTTTTTAAAGTAATAAAAATATCAGATTTGTATGGATCCGCAAAAGACCCCAAATAAACAAAGCTATCTTGAGAAAAAAGAATAAAGCCAGAGATATTATACTACCTGACTTCAAATTACACTACAGAGCTACAATAATCAAATCAGCATGATATTGGCAGAAGAACAGACACACAGACCAATATAATAGAATTGAGAGCCCAGAAATACACCCACATTTATATGGGCAAATAATTTTTGACAAAGGAGCCAAATACACACAAAGATAAGGGAAGTAGAGGTAAAAGATAAATGAATGGGGCTATATCATACTAAAATGCTTCTGCACAGCAAAAGAAACCATCAACAAAACAAAAAGGCAACCAATTAAATGGGGGAAGAAATTTGCAAACAACAGCTCCGACAAGGGATTAATATCCAAAATATATGAAAAACTCATACAACTCAACACCCAGCAAACAATCCAATTAAAAAATTGGCAAAGGACCTGAACAGACACCTCTCCCCAGAACACATACAAACAGCCAATAGATATATGCAAAGATGTTCAACTTCTCTAGCTATTTGGGAAATGCAAATCAAACTACAGTGTGGTACCACCTCCCACCTGTTAGAATGACCCTTACCAACAAGACAGGTAATAAGTGCTGGAGAGGTTGTGGAGAAAAAGGGACCCTCATTCACTGTGATGGGACAGTCAACTGGTATAAAGACATACAAACAGCCAGTAGATATATGCAAAGATGTTCAACTTCTCTAGCTATTTGGGAAATGCAAATCAAACTACAGTGTGGTACCACCTCCCACCTGTTAGAATGACCCTTACCAACAAGACAGGTAATAAGTGCTGGAGAGGTTGTGGAGAAAAAGGGACCCTCATTCACTGTGATGGGACAGTCAACTGGTATAACCACTGTGAAAAACAGTACGGTGGTTCCTCAAAAAACTAAAAATAGAGTTATAATATGACCCAGCAACCCCTCTTTAGTTGTCCATGTGAAAAACTAAAAAGAACAACATTTATTTGCAAATATTTGTGTACTTCTTGGTTCATTGCAGCATTATTCGTGGTGGGCAAGACATGGAGACAACCAAAGTGTCGGAACCCACCTTTAGTTGTCCATGTGAAAAACTAAAAAACAACATTTATTTGCAAATATTTGTGTACCCCTTTGTTCATTGCAGCATTATTCATGATGGGCAAGACTACTATGGAATGCCACTCATCCATAAGAAAAGAGGAAACACTGCCATTGGTGACAATATGGATGAACTTGGAGAATATTATGCTACACAGAATAAGTCAGTATGATATGGAATGCCACTCATCCATAAGAAAAGAGGAGACACTGCCATTGGTGACAACATGGATGAACCTGGAGAATATTATGCTACACAGAATAAGTCAGTTAGAAAAAGCTAAGAACCATATGATTTCACTCATATGTGGGATATAAAACTGAAACTCATAGTCACAGACAGACAACATTATGATGGTTATCAGAGAGAAGGGGTGGGAAGTAGTAAAAGGTACATATGACCCTATTAACCAATGTCCCCCCAATACATTTAATAAAAAAATAAGTAAATTTGACATTGAGAATTGGAATATCAGAATTACTATAACACAATCGATGAGACCTCAGGTCCTCTATCCTGATCTTGTATTATTAATTCCACAAAATGTTGAAAGATTGTATTTTATACTTCACTCTTTTAATATTTAAATGTTTCTGCATGGAGGCATGGAACACCCTGACATAATTTGATATGGGGTTGGGGAGATAAGAAGAGATAAACCAAAGAACTTATTATATACTTACATGCATAGCACATGGACATGGGCAATAGGGTAATAAAGACCTGAGGGGGGTAGGTCTGGGGGGGGGTAGGCCCTGGGAGAAGGAGAGTAAGGAGGGGGAAATGGAAATTATCTGTAATACTATCAACAATAAATATATATATTAAAGTAAATAAGTAAAATGTTCCTGTTAAATTAAAGAAGTAGTTTTGGTTATTAACATGTGCTTTTCTTACTCTTCAAAGTTTTTGCTCATTTCCTAGGATGTGCCCTGCTTATCTCTTTCATATGGTCATAGGAGACACTTTTAGTGTGTCAGTGATATCACTGTAGATAATAGGAGGCTCCATAAAGTCCATGTGAAAATTTGAAAGGCTAATAAATTAGATTGTTCTTAGTATAGAAACAGTCCATATATGTCATTAAACATATGTTACAATGTAAAGCAGATTGTCAAACACTCATATTTAAGCAACAAATTACACATTTGGGAAAATAGTATTGCTGGCATGCAGGTAAATAGTTTTCTTGGTGAGAAGGTAATTCTGAATGGGCCTGGTTGTTAGGCTCTGCAAACCTGGATGCTAGTGACTTTGAAAAGTATCTGTGGTGGAGGTGATGGCATAGAGGTAGTATGATGATTCTATAACATGCATATATTCAATCTATAGGGGAAGCTCTCTCTATATATTATCCATTGGTATCAAGAAAACAAAATGCACATTCAGTTGAGAAGATACTACTCTAGGGATTTCTCTGGTACACAGAATTTAATTACTCTAAAAAGTAAGTTTTACTCAATCAATAATCAATCCACATCTCCAAAACCAACTTCCTTCCACATTTCTGCTCTTTTTTATTTCTGCATTCTGCACCTCTTGTATATAGCAGCAAACATATCAACATATATCATCACCCTTTTATGTAAGGGAACTTCATGTCACAAGACACTCCTAATACAAAAAGACCTCTGAATTTTTATCTCTTCACTTACTTTTCTGTATACTTATTTTATATTTGTACTTTTAAAATGTCAAGTGGCGATATAATGATAAAGCAAGTTAGGAAAAGGAAGACAGATAATGGCTATAATATCAGACCTGGTATAAGTATATTCACTTATGAAGATAGCTTTTTGTATTTGGGCGTATGTTGAAATAGTAATTGAGATTCCTCTACAATTATGAATTTTGTATTCTGATATTTTTCACTCAAGTATATGTTCTTACATATACATGTGTATGTATGTGTGTACACATATGCAGATATACAGACAAGGTTTTCTATACTATTAATCTGCAATTTTTTAAAAAAAACCCTTTTTCTAGCAAAAAAAAAACTTAACAAGGTGGTATAGTGTGACTAGGATGTTCTAACCTTTCTTAACATTACCAGACATGCTGTGGTTTAGGTGAGAGCTCCTGGAAGAAGACCCTAAAACTGTAATGATTCCCAAGTGATTTATAGGGGCTTAGTGCTCTCAGGAAAAGAGATGTGAGGTTGATATGGGAATTTTGGACTAGAACCTGCACGATGTTCCCCTGGGCAGGATGGTTCCCTGTCTCTTTGTCCATCGGAGTTGAAAAATGAAACCAGGGATGAAAGATGGTATAGTAAAGGTGGGAATTTATTAAAGAACAAGTACAGATTCCCACGTGGGGCGGGGGGAAGAGTCCCACTGAGTCCCTTTTTTTTCTAAGGTTTATAAAGGCTGCAGATCTTTGTACCCTGATATCCCCTCCGAGTGGTCACTATTCCCCTTTGATTTGGTCACTATAGCAACTCCTGTGCTCAAAGGTCAGGCCTCACATGGAACATATGAAGCTCTCCTCCTGTCCTCCTTCACTGTTTCCCTATTCCCTGTGGGCTTTCCTCTGCTCTCTGTGAATGAGGGGCTTCCTTCCCTGTATTCTGTAAATGTACACCTTCTGCAGCTCCCAGTCCCCCTATTCTATGGAAATGTGTCTTCTGCTGTTTCTAGCTCCCTTATTCTATGGAAATGTACCCTTTGCAGCTCTGTAGCCCTGTGCTTTTTCCATAGATTCCTTTCATCTTTAAAATTTCCTAAACCTGCCGATTTCACCCCCAAAATTCCTATTTTACCCCCAAACCCCTTTCAAAGTGAAGCAGCATAGGGCAGAGAAAACAAGGCAAACAAGAATAGTGTGCTTGAGTAAACTATTAAGCACAAATTGCACCATAGATTTTGTCTTATTTTTCACATTAGGTTTTTGAAAAATAGTTTTATTTAGGTACTAGAGGCTCTGTGCATGAAATTCATGCATGGGGGGGGGGCAGTCCCATCAGCCCAGCCTGCACCCTCTTCAATCCAGGACCCCTCGGGGGATGTCCGACTGCCGGTTAGGCCCAATTCCTGTGGGATCAGGCCTAAACCGGCAGTCAGACATCCCTCTCACAAGCTGGGACCACTGGCTCCTAACTGCTCGCCTGCTTGCCTGCCTGATTGCCCCCTAACCGCTCCCCTGCTGGCCTGATTGATGCCTAACTGCTCCCCTGCTGGCCGGCCGCCCCTCCCCCCCCCCCCTGCCGACCTGGTCACCCACAACTGCCCCCACTGCCAGCCTGGTCACCCCTAACTGCGCCCTCTGGCCATGTTGCACCCAACTGCCCCTCTCTGCTGGCCTGGTTGCTTCTAACTGCCCCCCGCTTGCTGGTTCACCCCCAACTGCACGCACTGCCAATCTAGTTGTCCCTCACTGCCCCTCTACTGGCCTGGTTGCCCCAAGTAGCCAGCTTGTTCAGTTGTTTGGTGTTCCCTCAATAACCCCCCTGCCGGCCTGGTTGCTCCATGCAGCCTGCTGTTCAGTCGTTTGGTTGTCCCTCACTAACCCCCCTGTAGGCCTGGTTGTAGGCAGCCATCTTATGAGGGTGTGAGGGTTAATTTGCATATTACCTCTTTATTATATAGTATAATTGACATATAAAAAGTGCATATATTGAATGTGTACATTTTGGTAAGTTTGGACATATGCATACACCTATAATACACTATAATTAAGTATATTCATCACTTCCCAAATGCCCTTATGTCCTTGTGTGAGTGTGTGTGTTTGTATGTGTGTCTTCTTCATTGAGTTAGTCCTGAGGCTAGAGGGCCAGTCTTTTGTCCTCTTTTGCAATTGAAAGTTATTAATCAGCACTTAAGGCAGCTGGGGTAGAGAGCAGGGCAGACACAAACATCCACTAAAACCTATAGGCAACCAATTCCTTCCTGACTTGTCAATACCTGTCTCCCTACTTCTACTTTGAATTCTGTCACTTGGGATCATGTGAAGGGAAGGAGTAAAAGGATCTAGCAATGTTGGTTACTGATTGGCACCGAGCCCTTATGTCCCATATTTAAAAACTTTCATTAGAAAACTTTACAAAATGGTCACCAAATCTCCTCTGTGCTGCCACCAGAAAGACCATGTTAAATAGTTAAACCTCAAGATCTTGTTCACAGGTAGTCAGAGGTTGGAATGAATTAAATTGGATACCGTTAGCTCTTTGCTCAGACTTTTGCAATACTAGTGTCTCATTAGCGTTCAGAACAGTTCAGTTAACCATGAGAGGGGTGGTTTTAATTAAAATAAGTCAGCTCTGTGTTATTTTGTCATTGTTCCGCATGCCAAGAATGCTTTATTTTATGAACAAGCATTTAATTCACACTTTCATGGTCAATTTCACTGGCAGTAATACAATATGATAATAAATAACTGAGCAAACCAATCAAACCACCCTTTTCAAAAATTGGCTGAGGGAGGAGTGTAAAATTAGAAATTTTATAACTGCACATAAAATACACTGTATAAAGGAATATCTAAATGTTGATTGAAGGTTTTGGCCTTCATAGGATTGTTTCTCACTTCATAATGGATGTAGCATCAGGGGCAATTGGGGAAGGGAGGGGCTACTCAAGTGTCTGAAATTCACATACCAGCAAATATTTTGCTAGTGAATGCCATTGATATTTAAAAACAAAAATAAAAGCAGCCTCTTCCTTCTTCTAATCTAGGGAAGTGCACAGAATGAGGGAAATGTAAAGTAGCCGGAGTGTCCTCTAAAACTTAACCCCAGGATTGTGCATGTAGACCTTACTGCGCCTTCTTCAGGAAACATTTCATATGCATAAAATACAAGAATGTTTGATTTATATTCCTTTGGGATGGCCAGGGACGTGATGCTTTGCAACTAAAAGTTTCTTAATAATAATTGCTGTAAATTGTCCCATTTAAAAAAGAAAAAAAAAAGATGTTTCATTGGTTTTAGAGACAAGAGGAGAGGTAAAGAGAGAAAAATCCATCTGCTGTCTCCAGCACGCCCCCTACTGGCTATGGAGCTGGCAAGCCAGGCATGTACCCTGACCAGGAATTCAACTGGTGACCACTTGGTGCATGGGACAATGCTCAACTGAGCCACCCCAGCCAGGATTTGTCCCATAAGATAAGGGTGGCAAAAACAGTGCAAGTGCAGTTCTTTGGCCAGGATTTGTCCCATAAGATAAAATATTTTTACTGCAGGGTGGCAAAAACAGTGCAAGTGCAGTTCTTTGAATTACGGTGCGGATTCTGGATATCTTTCATTCTCAATAAGCTAAACAATCAGAATTCATTTCAGAATGATTTTAACAGGCTTACTGCTGAGCAAGTGTCAGTGTAACAGTATTCCCTAGTAACGTGGGAACCCTCAGCTCTTCTTATTCAAAACCAGGACAACCCTACGATGGTTGGTCACACACAGGGATCTGCAAGACTGTCAGTCTTCATCTGGCCCTCAAATCTCTGTCTTCATTTTTCAATAACAATAACAGCAACAGCAATAACAGTGAACATATATTAGCATATTTTATAACAGGTACTAGGCTAAGTATTTTATAGATATTATTTCATTTGATCAAGCACTTCCTTGAGATAATGTTGGTCCCCTTTTACAGTGAGAGAATACATGTTCAAAGTTTAGACAGTGAATGAATGCCGAAGTCATAATTCTCAACTCCCCCAAAACCTAACCCTCTATGTTATACCTTTTGCTTTCCTGTTTGCTGCCTTAGTTTTCTGTCTTGTTTAATATTCCCTCCGTTGCCATGCTGGTGCACCTCAGTGATTGAGCATCGACCTATGAATCAGGAGGTCACAGTTCAATTCCCAGTCAGGGCATATGCCAGGTTTCAGGCTCGATTCCCAGTGTGGTTTGCAGGAGGTAGCCAATCAATGATTCTCTCTCATCATTGATGTTTCTATCTCTCTCTCTCCCTCTCCCTTACTCTCTGAAATAAAG
>NW_006297832.1:391616-404815 GCF_000327345.1 Myotis davidii
CTAATGCATAATGCCTGCCATGTGATAGAGATCAACCTCCACCGATTTCCACTGTGCCCCTGGGCACCAGCTGTGAGGACTGGGTGGATTTCTACTTAATTTCTTCTAATTAGAGATAAATGCTACTATTCACTTCTTGTATCAACACATAATAAGGCTACCAATGGAGCACCCCCATGTGATTGATGTAAACACTAATCAAGCTTCCATGATTTGTGGAAGAAAGGAAGGAACTGTTGACTATGAGCTATCAAGATCAGTTTGTCTTCTCATTCTTCACCTTAATCTCTGTATTATAAGGTTACAAGAGTAAGCTCCTCCCTCCATGTATTTGAAGCATTGATTCAAGCATAGACATTTGAGAAATACATATGTTTACTCCCATTGCAAAGAATATCTATTGATATAATTGATTATGCATAAATTATTTAAAGGCTTTCTCCAAAAAAAGATCCTGTAGCCAATTTGAATGGGTGAGAGGTCAAATGTAAAAATTACTTAAAAATCTGGTAGACTCTTATAAAATATTAACATAAATATAATCTCATTTGTTTTATTGTCAGTAGTATGTATTATTGTCAGGAGTATGTGAAAGCATAGGTCAAATCTAAGTAATAAATAATTAATTATTATCCCATGGACATATCCTTTGAAATGTATAAAAGAAGATAGAAATATAAAATATCTGATTTACATAATCTCACATAAAAGTGAATTCCTGTGCAACCTAGTAGTATTTTTTCAATTTTCCAGCATGAAAGTATGTATACAGTATAATTTTTATCATAAATCATAGGTGATTGCATGTCATATATCAGCTTAGGGATCATATCTTCTGTAATAGTTTTCATAACTCTAGTAACCCTAAGTCAATCTTTCACTCCTGTTAAATTTAGTTTTCAAATATGGTATCTTCAAGCTTAAAAGTGTTTCAATTAGTTCTGAATTTGGACAGAAGTAATTTCCAGTAGGTAAGAATAAATAATCCAATGTTTTCAAATTATTCACTTCAATCTGAATTCAAAAATATCCCTAAAACTATGATCACCATATAACTTATCATCCAAACCAGAAGATTTTTGAAAGTGTAAATAGGAATAAAAATAAAAAAGAGGTAGTATCATTAAGCCAGAAAAATAAATTGTAAACCTAGACTGTCCTGAGCAAACTAGGTCACTTGGGTTTGGACTATATGAGACAAGCCAGATCCTAGGGCTTGAAATTTAAAGAGACATTCACTTTCAGGGTCTTGCACAAGTTTCTGATCTCATTGTCACACCCAACATGTATTGAACAACTCATATATTAAATAAATCCCTCCTAATTTTTAAATAACCTTTATTATTACCATCTAATGTATTTTGAGCAAATTCTATAATAAGATTGTCAGTGGCTTACATGTGAGACATTTTTAGCAAATAGAGGAGAGTGACATTTAAAAATTCCAAGATCATCATTTATAGAGAGGCATACTTATTTACATATGCTTACTTCCTTTCTTTTTTCTTTTTCCTTTTTTTATTTTTTATTTTTACCAATTGCTCTTGTTACTTTAAAAGCCTCAGTGTATCTATTTATTAGTATATACAATGAAATAATATTCTGGGAGGGAAAAAGCATGCTATAATTTGAACAACATTCTGGGGAAACATCTATAAACAGTTCACAGTCCATACTATTAGCTAATCATTTCACTATTAGCTGTAAGAAAATGGACTTTAAGATAGAAAAATAAATCATTATTAATATTCATTTACTTCTATGGTAGCCATGAAAAATAAAAACAGTAGGTGCAGAGAATGCAAGTGGCAGCATTACATTTTCTTAAAGTGCCTATAAGCAGATGCATATAAAAAAAAGATGGTTCACTTTGTAGTTATTTAATGGGAAGAATAAATCTCAAGAAAGGCTTATGGGAATTCCATCACAAAGTTTTAGAGTTAGAAAAGCCTATTCTGTGTGTGTGTGTGTGAGAGAGAATAAGAGAGAGAAGAGAGAGAGAGAGAGAGAGAGAGAGAGAGAGAGAGAGAGAGAATATGTGGGGGAGAAAACCATCATTTTAATTTTAGGCTTTGGATTTGTTCAATTGCGGAGTGGTAGCCACAATAAAAATTAACAATTTTACCTATGTCAATAATAATCTCTCACAATGTTTTTGAGTCCTGGGTTAAAAGAGTGGTCATCATTTACAATTAAAATAATAATAGTAATGCATGACCACCTTTCACACAGCTGCAGTGAGCTGAATACTGTTTCTCTCCCTTTTCTCCAAAAATTCGTGTCCACTTGGAACCTCTGAATGTGACTTTATTTTGAAATCAAATCTTTGCAGATTTAATTAGTTTAATTTCTTGAGATGAAATCATCTTGGATTTAGGGTGTGTCCTAAGTCCAATGACTGGTGCTATTATAAGAAGCAAAGGGGACACAGTGATAGCAGAGAAGAAGGCAGTGTGAAGATGGAGGTAAAGATTGGGATGACACATTTACTAGGACTAGAATGTTAAGGATTGCCCACAAACACCAGAAGCTGTGAGAGAGGAGTAGGATGTTTTTTCCCTTAGAGTCTTCAGAAGGAACCAAGCCTGCAGACAAGTTTGATTTTCAACTTCTGGTGGTCTATACTGTGAGAAAATAAATTTCTTTTGTTTTAAGAGGCCCTGATTGGGGTATTTGTTATGGTACTAATAGGAAAATAATATTACAACTAATAAAGTACCAATCATTCAGTTAGCATATCCGGGGCTGATATGTTTAAGGGCAATGCTTCAAGCTATAATGGTCATATGAACCTGGGAAGTTTGATTCCTGCAAATTCTGATACATTGAGTCTTGGGAGGGCTCTGAGATAGCATATTTCTAAGGAGTTACCAGGTGATACCTAAAACGACATGTTTAGTACCAAAGCCATAATATGGTTTTACATTCAGACTCAGGGGAAAGCCATGAGACTGAAAATTTATCTCCATAAACTGAGGACAGGGAAAGACCAAAGAAAGAGGTTGGCTACTCCAGTCTAGGAATTAATAGAATACATTAAGAGACATTTATATGCAGGATGCATCCTGGGTGAATACAAGACAAAATAAATCCCCACACCACTTGGCAGGAGCCAGAGAATTATTCAGGGTAAAGAGATGGCTGGCGGGGGTGGGGGGGTAACTATAGGTACTAGTACATAAACCTACCAGTGTGGAACTTACCTTACATGCTTGACCAAGACTGGACAACAACCTGTTCCAGGAACTAGCACATAGCAAGAGTCATGAGAGGGATGTTGATTTATGTCAGAATGAACATCAATTACAATTATAATTATAGGGGTTGCAGAAGGGGGGTTGCAGAAAGCAACCTTCCTTCTGGCCTGGGCCCAGGTCACAGGACAGAGAGTGGTCATGTCATGGAACATCTTTTTACACTGCCACATCAAAGAGCTCTATTCCATGAACCTCATTCTGTGCAGCTTTCAACAAGGCAAAGGTAAATCATATTGATGTGAAAAGTTATTAACAATTGTAAAAATATAAAACGGCCAACTATCAAGATAATAAATATTAAAACACTAGAGAAAATTAAGTTATCAGTGACCGTTGGAGTATTTATGGAAAATTTTGATAAAATTGACAGGTTTGGGTTAAGGAGTTTAAGACAAAGAGAATGAGCAACATCAAAACCAGACCAGTTAGTGCAAGTCCATGATAAGACAACACCCCTGGGCAGTGTAAAAGTCTTTGGATTTGTTACCATGGGAACAATGTATGTTCTTCTTATTTTGTTTCTTTTTATTTTATTTCTACTATTATCATTATTATTGTCATTTCTGGGACTACTATTTCAATAGCCAGAGTCTTTGGATCTTACATTGAAAAAGAGAATACAGATTCCAATTTAGTTTATAGGGGGATTTCCCAGATATTATGATATCTGGTATGTAAGGCTAACAATGCCTTCAATATACTCTAAGGAATGCATTTAGACCAAAAGATATGTAAGTAACAGAAGAGATTCCTTTGAGTAATATTTCACAATCCTTGTATATTTTCTATTCTTACCAATAATACCATGACAAACAGCAGGGGCATTATCAGGAGATACTGAAAAAAGAACTTTACTCTAAATTCAGCTTTGGAGTTTTTATCTTTTGATGAATTTTCATCAGGCTATAATACACTGACATCATCATTGAGACTTGAAAAGAAATGGAAGAAGAGCAGTGATGAGTTCTGGCCAAAAGTTAGGTATTATTATTATTAAAAAAGCACTCTTTAATAAATAAAGAAATACAAATTGATAGAGGTCAGAAATAGTATATAATTCTGGATAATGCACATATGTCATATTAACATATTAGAGGTCCAGTTCATGAAAATTCATGCACTCGGGGGAGGAGGGGGGGGGGCGGGGGACACGTCCCTCAACCCAGTCTGTGCCATTTTGCAGTCCGTGACCCATTGGGAGATGTCCACCTGCCAGCTTAGGCCTGTTCCCTGGGGGATCAGGCCTAAGCTGGCAGTCAGACATACCTCTGGCAGCCTGGAGTATGTCTGACTTTCTTCTACTTATTCAAGCCTATTTTGGCCATTTTGGATCTCTTGCACTTCCATATGAACTGTAGAATCAGTTTTTCAATTTCTACAAAGAGCCCAGCTTGGATTTAGATATAATTTGCATAAAACTATAGATTATTTGGGAATTATGCTATCTTAGTAGTAATGTCTTCTGATCCCTGAATATGGTTGGGCCTTCTGTTTATTTAGATATTCTTTAATTTATTTGAACAATGTTTTGTAGTTTTATACTTCTTTTGTTAAATTTCTTCCTAAGAGTTTTGCTTTTTTATACTACTATAAAGATTTTTCCAAAAACATTTAGCTGGGATTGTTTTTAATTAGTGAATAGAAAAACTTTTATTTTTGTCTATTGATCATGTTTCCCACACCTTTACTGCACTAATAAATTAGTTATCATTGTTCATATGTTGATTACTTAGAATTTTCTATGTACAACAATATGGAATTTTCCACGAAGATAGTTTTACCATCTTACCAATTGGTATGCTTTTTATTTATTTTTCTTGTTTAATTTCTTGCCCTTGGAAGCACCTCTAATACATGATCAGTTGAAATACCAAGGGAACACATTCTTTTTTATTTCTTGATTTATGAGGGAAAGCACATGTCTCACCATTAAAGATGATGTGGGATTTTTGTAGATGCTTATATCAGGTTGGGAAAATTCCCTTCTCTTTCTGTCATGCTTAGTGATTACCATAAAAGGATTTTGAATTTTGACATCCTTTATTTCTTGGATAATTTTTATACCTCTCTTTCTCTCTATTCCTTCTTGTACTCTTATTCCATGTTTGCTTGTGCACTTAATGCTACTCTACAGTTCATTCAGGATCTTTTTATTCTTCTTTTATTTTGTTTCCTTTTATTAGATTGCATAATCTCTAACAATCTTTAAATTTACTGATTATTTATTCTACCCAGTCGAACCTGCTGCTGATCCCCTTTAATTTTCCATTGGAGTTATTTCACTTTTCAACTAAACAATTTCCATTGGGTCTTTTTTTAAAAATAATTTTGACTGCTATATTGATATCCATTATTTGATGAGACATTGTTATTTCATCCTTTCATTACTTAATAATGGCTTTCTTTAGTTCTTTGAGCACATTTAAAATAAATGCTTTAAAGTTTTATCATCTGTGCTCTCTCATAGACTGTTTTAGTTGTGTACTTTTTTTAAAAATATATATTTTATTGATTTTTTACAGAGAGAAAGGGAGAGGGATAGAGAGTTAAAAACATCGATGAGAGATAAACATTGATCAGCTGCCTCCTGCACAACCTCTACTGGGGATATGCCCGCAACCAAGGTACATGCTCTTGACCAGAATCGAACCTGTGAACTTTCAGTGTGCAGGCTGATGCTCTATCCACTGAGCCAAAGCAGTTAGGGCTTAGTTATGTACTTTTTATTCCTGTGTGTAGGTCAGACTTTCTAGTTTGTTTGAATTCTTCCATTTTTGTTGTTGAAAACAAGACATTTAAGACAATATATTATAGGCACTCTATTTATTGTTTCCATAATCCCCAATATGAGTTATTGTCTGTTTGTTTGTTTATTTGTTTAGTGACTTGGGTGACTTTAGTGACATTTATTTCTTACACAGCATGAAGCCTCTCATGTCACTCCTCGGAGTATAATGTTTGGGCATGACCACTTGCACCCTAGGGTACCAGTGTTTTTAGCAAGACACTTTTGAGAGCCTCCTTCCCTATCTCTCTGTGAAGCTGTTTGGCTCTATGGTTTCACAGCAGCTCCGGTGCTCCAGTAATTGTTGGCTAATTGCTTATAGTTGTTGACAATGACCTGGCCAGTGATGGCGAACCTTTTGAGCTCGGCGTGTCAGCATTTTTAAAAACCCTAACTTAACTCTGGTGCCCTGTCACATATAGAAATTTTTTGATATTTGAAACCATAGTGAAACAAAGATTTATATTTTTGATATTTATTTTATATACTTAAATGCCATTTTACAAAGAAAAATCAACCAAAAACATGAGTTTGCGTGTAACCTCTGACATGTGTGTCATAGGTTCGCGATCACTGACCTAGGGCATACATTGTTCCACAGTCTCATTCAATTAAAATTAAAAGGTGTAGTTTTCAAGGTTCACATTTGAGGTTTATTCTGACATAAGAAGTGTTCTTCTTAGCTGTCTTTTTCTCTATAAACTAGCTCCTACAATCTACCTTGCTAGTTTCATGGAGCTTAAAGAACCATCTGATTATTTATCATCAAACTCTACTTTGTTTATGTGGGTGCTTTATGCACAAACGTCCCTACACTCTATTCTAAATAAAGTCAGTTCCTTTGGGGAAAACTGTGGAGCTTTTTATGATTATGGCCTACCTCTCCTGTACAAAATGTCCGAGTCTCTACTCCAGAGATAGGCTCATGGGCATGGGCTGTTTCTCTCAGATTGACAACCCTGCTTTGTGGATAGATCCCTAGGGATGAGCAGTAAGCTCTGGTCTTCTTGGCTTGTGTCTCTTGGCATGAAACCACTGCCCAATGACCAAGGTAGATTGAGGACATTCAGGGTTCCATTATTTGAGACTTGCTTTATTGCCACTTGCTGTGCCAAGAAGCAGCCGATTGGAAGAAACACTCACATGGAATTTAGCTTCTGCAACATGGAGCTGGGGGTATGAGAAACTCCACAAACCCAGGTACTGCAGCTTTTGATTGGGAGCTGAACTAGAGAACACTGCATCTTCTTGACACCTCTCCAGAGAGGAGCTTATGCCATGCTGCAGAAGGAAAGGGAGAGGAGGGAGTGAATAGTGGTCAGGTGCCATAAACTCCTGCTTTTCTTACTGAGTTTTTAGTAGGTTTTCTGTAATTCTCCCCATTTCATAAATATACTTTTACCAGTTATGATCATTTCACTAGAGAACCATGCTGCAGAGCTCCTCTCACCACCATATGTTATAGTGAATCTCTAACCAGTAATGGATTTTCTTCCAGTGCTTGCTTTTAGGCTAGAAAACAACTTTCATTAAAATTAGTTCACAAAGCCTTAAGTGTGAAAAATATAAAAATGACTTTTAATAATCTTATACTGGTTTACCCTATTTATCTACTTAATCTAAAATCAAGTGTCACTTTCATCACAGAATATTTTTTCTGATTTCCCAGTATCAGTTAAATTGCTAGAATATATACTTTTAAAACCTATTATAGTGATAATTTTTTCAATTTTTTTGTCATTATTACTTAGTATATTCATCCTCCAGTAAATTTAAAATTTCATAAAGATAGGTTCTAAGGAGATTGGGATCCACTTGGTTTTAGTTTTCATGTGTTTTGCTGCTGGTGGTGGTACTGTTGCTACCATGTTATATATTAACACAAGAAAAACTGCTTGGAGTCTAAAAAGCTCTCAATAAATATTTATTGAAAAATGGAGGAAAAAAATTCTAACATGGTTGTTTACCACTAGTCCTATAGGATAGTTGCTTTTATCTACCTTCAAAGTCTGATTAAGCAGTCTAAAAATCCCAACAGCCAAAAGCAAATCCTAGCAAGGAACTATTAAATGGATCTCTCTCTCTCTCTCTCTCTCTCTCTCTCTCTCTCTCTCTCTCTCTTTCTCTCTCTCGCTTGTTTTCTACAGTCTTCTTCAAGCTGGGTTGAATGGCTTGAAGAGAAGTTGCACTGTATGTGTACAATTAGGATAAGTGAAAAGGAGGGTGAATTTCAATACAAGATTTTCTCAGATTGTCCAGGTCTGGATCTATGAATTCCCATTTAAGGTTTATTGCAATAGTGTGTGTGAGGTAGCTTTTAAGTGTGTTGGAGAGAAAATAAATTGAAAGAACATGTTAATGAACTGTCAAACAGGGTAGTGTTATTTAGGATTGAGATTAAGAGAAGCATCACCTGGAGGGATATTTCAATTTGATTGGCTAACTATATATTATATGGGTATGCTAATTATTGAGGACTATTTTCAAGATACCCTGCCTAAGAAAGAGGTATCTTGGGTTTTCAGATCAAAAAGCAATACTCAATGTTTGAAGTTTGTTTCAATATATTTATGCTAGTGGCCCAGGGCACAAATGTGTGCACATTGAAAGGAAATTAATTATAATAAATATTTTAATATAGCTAATATAGCTATTTGCCCTTTCTCTATAATAGAAGTGTCAACCAAATTCATGATCGACAATGACAGATCAAAACACACGTGTGCAATTGGCGCCAGCGAGAGCTTTACATGTATTGCACATGCACGAGTCAATGTTTATTTTTAAATTACTAGTGTATGTCATATGTACTGGCTGGTTGGGCTGTTTAAGCTTTCTAAATCTCCACTTTCCAGTGAATGCAAAGAAAATAGGATTCCACCGAGTCTCCTATCTACCTGCTCCAGGACTTCTGTGAGGATCAAATGAGATGAGGCGCAGGAAAACGCTTCACAGACATTTGGTTAAAGTGTAAAATGTTTCCACCTGGCTATAAAACAAGTCATATTTCTGGGCTGAAGAAACTCCAAGGAGGCTAGTGGCTAGGGAGATGAAGCCAGGCATTGCTACATGATGTCATTACCTGGTTCCCAAAGCGAACATTTCTGGGCTTGGCTGGGCTGTGGGCTGCATTTTGTGCCATGGGGTCTCGGCAGCATAGGCTGCGATTTGGTGGGCTGTTGCTCTGGGGTGGTGGTCAGGCCTGTGTCCCATTTGGGGGAAGCTGAGTGTTGCTTTATGAGCACCAGGTCCATGGTTGCCATTTCTCTGTAAATGGCCAGTGTGCATCCTAGTGACTGATCAGACAGTCGGACACTTAGCATATTAGCCTTTTATATATGCAGATGCTCAAAATAAGAGTGTTACTGTTTTATACTTAGATACTCAGTGATTTATTAAGCACAATAGTTGTTTTTTTGCTTAGCTTTTTCTTTGTTTTACTTTTAAATTGCTTTAAACTATCTTCCCAGAATGTGTTTATTTAATATTTATGTTTTATACAAAGTTTTGCTCTATAATTGATTGAAATATTTCTTGGGGAAGAGGGGTGATCTATCGTTTTTTAAGAATTAGGTTGTAGTTATAGCTATTTTCACTTAATTTTGAAAAGAGCAGAAAATCAACAGAAATGAGGAACAGGGTGCTGGCCTCTGAATAATTATGCTGTGATCCTATGTCTCCCCAATTAAGAGAACCACACTGAGGAACATAATAAAAATTAACAAGCAGGTTGTTATCTCTTCATTTGGATTGAAGCCTTTAAAAAATTTCTTAGAGGGCAATCATTGCTACTTTCATTAAAAGATCCCTTGTTAAAAAAAGAAGGACATTGATTTTCCTTTTATTCCTAATGGAACATAGAGGCATGCAGAATGAAAGCACAAATATAATGAGTACAATCCTGAATTCTTTCAGAGTAACTATAACATCCTAAACTTGTTATCCTTCAAGGACAGTGTTTTGAGATATGTTTGACAATAGTTTTCACATCTTAAAATTAGCTAAAAACTCACCAGATCGGACCATAATAATTCCCTATGGAGATAGATTGAACATTTTTTGTAATCTCTACTAAACTCAGGACCATCTTTTATTTTACTACTCGTAAGCAAGAGAAAATGTCTTCACAGCATCATATAAATAACATGGCTACATCTCATGTTTGTACTGGCTATCTTGATAATTTAAGCCTAAAGTTTGTTCAGTCTCTTCTTTTTCTCAGCCATTATTTAATGAAACTAACCTCAGAGGGACATCTTTTAACCAATCCTTAATTGCTTTGAAATTTATAGGGATACATTTCAAAATAACTAGCTCTAAAAAAATAATAAATTCCTGGGAATAGCATAATTACATTGGCATATCTCTCTTCTTTAAAACCTGCAGCATGAATTGCAAACTACACATACAAGCCAAATATCTATTAAAATACAAAGAATATGTAACAATTTAGGTTAAAACATTATCCCATGTTTAAAAATTACATGTGTCAAAAGTAGCAGTTTATCTGTGTAGTTTTTCTCCTGCTCAGAATCACTTAGGGATTTCCCTAAATATTTAGACCAGTAAACTCTGCCTGAGGATTGTGATTCAATGCAATTTTTATGCATCTTCAGGTTTACACTGCAAGAAGAATGCCACAGGTCACTTCCTGTCCAGACAAGATGGCATAAGCCCATTTTCCCATGATCCTCCTCAGCAAATAAACTATAAACCCTAAAAAAATGATACAAGGGACAACTGAAGAAAAATCTAAAATGTAGTAGTAAGGGACGCTGGAGGAATCATGCAGTAGCAGGTACCTTGTATCCAGCCCACCCAAAAGGGGATGGCTACTTGGACGCAGCATTTCCTGATGTTCAACCAACCCGCAGAAGAGGGCAAAAATACAATCATTTATTTCCCAGATTGAATGGAAATCCCTCTGAACACATTAGATGAGATTTACACACCAGATAAGGGTTAGCTATGGGGAACCTAGTGGAAAGGATCATACAGGGAAGCACTATGCCAAGCCTAAGACTTTCCTACCTCCTCACTCCCCCCAACCTGCACCCCCCACACACACACACACACGCACGCACACACACACTCCCAAAGAACTGAGATTGCTGCCATAACCGCCAGGGGAGACTCAGCTGCAGGGAAAGACCTGGTGCAGGGACCTTCTTTATTCTTGTGGGTCTAGGTCTAGGATTCTACTCCTGTCCTCAGAGAAATCTGGACAAGCAGGAAGAACTAGAAAGAGGAATTTAATCACAGCAAGTGGGGCGATTTCATAGGATCAGTGACATGGTCTAACCATCCCAGGTGACCCAGCCTGGGAGCCCCCAGGGCTGTGACATTCCTCCCCAATTTGCAGATACTGAGGCAGCCAGAGGCATTGGTAGGAATATCCTACTGCACCTCTTCTTCACTGAGAGTTACCCAGCCGTGGGATACCTCTTACATTCCAGGATACATCCCAATGTCACCCTTTATACTATGAACCAAGAATCACAACATCAGTGAAATGACAGACAACTGATAGAAGCACTAAGTTGAACCATATGCTTAAATGACAGGACAAGAATTTTAAAGCAATTGTCTAAAAACTATTCAATGGTTAAATGGTTAAATCCCCATTTCATTGAAAGATTCCATCTCAGGGAAGGCATAGACTTTATAAAAAGAAACACATAAAAATTATAGTACTGGAGGACATTACGTAACATCAAATTATACAAAACCCCTCTAAACAGGTTAAATAATAAAGCAGAGATGACAAAGGATAGAATCAGTAAACGTAACAGAATATAAAATTAACACAATCTGGAAAACAGAGAAAATAAACTGGGAAAAAAGCAAGTGAACAGAAATCTGGTTTTTGGTTCTACCCACAAGGTATTTAGAAGTTGTTGCTCTGTCTCACAACAGATAAGGAGCTGAAGAGACTGAAATATCAACGACTCTTTTAGGAGCTATAAGAAAGGAGAGGCCCTGACCAGTTTGGCTCAGTCGATAGAGCCTGAGGACTGAAGGGTCCCAGGTTCGATTCCAGTCAAGGGCATGTACCTTGGTTGCGGGCACATCCCCAGTAGGGGGTGTGCAGGAGGCAGCTGATCAGTGTTTCTCTCTCATCGATGTTTCTGACTCTATCTCTCCCCCCTCCTCTCTGTAAAAAATCAAAATATATTTTTCAAAAAAGAAAGAAAGGAGAGGACACAGAGCAAACCACTGCCCCTAGATTGGAGACATAGACAAGTAAATACAGAGAGTTAAGGCTTACCAGACCAGAGGCTCATGCGTAGGAGTAGCCGTGGGAACTAGTGCCAGGGGAGAAAAGCTGAATTATAAATGACAAATTCCTCAAGGTTAAATGTGAAAAATTCTGAGGGAATAAAAGCTCCAGTAATGAATTATGAGACCTAGCTCCAGGAGCTGGATCAGGTTCCCTCTACAAATATCAGAATAATCTCCTCATCTTTGTGGATGATGGAGGGGAAGAGGAAAAATTGTGAAATACATGGCAGCAACCAGTTCTTCTTAAAAAGGGCAGCCCTCATGTGAAACCAGTTGACCAGAGCCTAATGTGCTGGGTTACTATACAAGCCTAACTACTGGGGCAAAGGTAATTCCCAAATCCGGTCAGCTCTAGCCTTCCAGATGGGAGAGGAGAAGTAGCTCACTCAAGCCAACTCAAACCTAAAGGCACAGAAAAATACAGAGAAACATTTTGGAAGTTCACAGTCTAGAGGCATTGGCTCACTACAACACTGAAACCTAAGCATTGGACTACAGAATGCTTCCCCAGCTCCACTTTCCTGGATACCTCATCACCTCATTACCAGCGGCCTAATTCAGCAGTTCTTTTTACTGGTACATGCCTGGCTATCAAGAAGAATTAAAAAGCATGCTGAAAGGCAAAAACAAAACAAAACAAAACAAAAAAAAACACAATCTGAAGAGACAGAAGAAGTGTCAGAACCAGACAGGGCAGGGATGTTAGAATCATCATACTAGGAAATTAAAACTGTTGCTAATATATTTGAATCAATAAATTAGATAGAAGAAGACATAGGTACTACACTTATGGATCTTGGTCACAGAGAACACTTTCAGAACTTGACCCCAAAGGCAAGGGAAGCAAATGTTAAAATAAATGAATGGGACCTTCT
>NW_006297832.1:404856-409447 GCF_000327345.1 Myotis davidii
CTTCTGCCCAGAAAACATACAAAAGGCCAACAGATATAAGAAAAAAATGTTGACCTGCACTAGCTGTTAGGGAAATGCAAATCAAAACTACAGTGAGTATCACCTCACACCTGTTAGAATGGCTATTATCAACAGGAGAAGTAGTAGCAAATGTTGGAGATGTTATGGAGAAAAACGAACCCTCATTTATTGCTGGTGGCGATGTAAACTGGTACAGCCACTATGGAAGATAGTATGGAGGTTCCTCAAAAAATTAAGAATAAAGTTACCATATGACTCAGCAATTTCCCTTCAGGGTATGTATCTGAAAAACTTGAAAACATTTATTTGCAAAAATATAAGTACCCCTATGTTCATTGCAGCCTTATTTATGGTGACCAAGACATAGAAACAACTAGTGTCCTTCAACAGATAATTGGATAAAGATGATGTGGTACATATGTACAATGGAATACTATTCAGTCATAAGAAAATATGAAATATTGCCATTCTTGGCAATATGATGGACCTTGAGTAAACCATGCTAAGAAAAATAAGTCAGACAGAAAAAGTTAAGAACCATATGATTTCACTCATATATGGAATATGAAACTGTAAGTGACACATGTGTAAAAAAGAAAAAAACAACTCTTAGACACAAACACCAGTATGGTGGTTACCAGAGGAAAGAAGGGTGTTGGGGATAGGAAAGGGTAAAGAAGTTCAAACACATGGTAACAGATGATTTGACTTTGGTTGGTGGGCACACAATGCAATACACAGATCTTGTACCATAGAAATGTACCCTTGGAACCTATAGAATCTTATTAACTGGTGTTACCTCAATAACTTTAATAAAAAAAGGGGATGGGGAACCTTTTTTCTTTTTCTGCCAAGGGCCATTTGGATATTTATAATACCATTCAAGAGCCATACAAAATTATCAACCTAAAAATTAGCCTGCTATATTTAGTCAAACATTTAATTAACTCAATCCTAATGCCTTGGTAGGGACAGAACAAATGATTTCGCTGGCCTTTTAAGTCCTGAGGGCTGCATGTACCCCACCCCTTTTTAAAAGTTAAGAAGAAATACTTTCTCATATGAACTAAAATTGAGAAAATTTGTTGCCAACATACTGCCTTGTAAAGTGTGTTCAAAAAGAGTGTATTAGAGAGAATAAAAGTGATATAGGTCAGAAACTCAGGTGTTCATAAAGAAAGGAAGATAAAGATGATATGAAGGTAAATGTGAAGGTAAAATAAAAACTTCTATTTATCATATTTATAATTGATGTCACAAATAGCAGTTTGTCTAAAATAACAATACCAATATATTATATAGATTTACTTACATATATAAGTAAAATGAATGACAATAATGATACACTGGGCAACAGGAAGAAAATAGTATTATTGCTCAAAAGTTCAGTTGCCGGTTTGTTTTATTTTTGCATATTTTTTTTTTTAGAGAATCTGCCAACTGCCATATTCCACAGTGTGTGTGTGTTTGCAGAAAAATTTTTAAATTAGCGGCCAGTCGACCCTTTGACCTGTTGCTATAACACCCACTGACCGCCAAGGGCAGACACTCAATGAGGGAGCTGGCCCCTGGTGGTCAGTGTGCTCCCAACATAAAAGAAATAAAGACTATTATGAAAATTATAGATAACCCAGATTTAAAAAAAAAAATCTTAGGGTGAGGATAATAAATAAATAAATAAATAAATAAGCTCCTCCCCCAGCCGCCTGCCACTTCCTGCACTATTGTATCCCTCAGGGGATGTGAAACTGCCAGTTTGGCTCAATCCTTGCCTGGCCTGCCAAAACAAGCAGTCTGACATCCCCCGAGGGGTTCCAGAAATAAATAAATAAATAAATAAAACTATATATATATATATATAAAACCCTAAGCGGCCAGTCGACCCTTTGACCTGTTGCTATAACACCCACTGACCGCCAAGGGCAGACACTCAATGAGGGAGCTGGCCCCTGGTGGTCAGTGTGCTCCCACAGTGGGAGTGCCACTCTAATTACAGATGTCACTGGGCTCCCAGCAGGAAAGGGCCACTCCCACCTCCACAGCAGAGCTATCAAGCAGCAGTGGTAGCAGTCGCAGTGGGACCAGGATGAGCGGGAGCAGCATGGCGCCTGGTCCCAGGCTAGGACCCCTCCCCCAGCCACCTGCCGCTTCCCACACTACTGTATCCCTCAGGGGATGTGAGACTGCCAGTTTTGGCTCAATCCTTGCCTGGCCTGTGGGAATCAGGCCAAAACCAGCAGTCTGACATCCCCTTAGGAGTTCCAGACTGCAAGAGGGTGCAGGCCAGGCAGAGGTGCATGAATTCATGCAACAGGCCTCTAGTAAGTAAGTAAATAAATGAGTAAAAATAAATAAATAATAAATATTAGGTGTGTGTACTACTGTGTTTAATAAAATACTTAGGACTATGTTTGCAATTATGATATGATCAGGTTTAGGCTATGGTCTTAGGTTTGTGCTAAGAGGATGAATTAAATTTAGGGTTCAGATGAGAGTTAGAAATCTTGTCTGTGTTAGATTTAAGGCCAAGGTGAGTGTTGAGATTAGGCTAAGGATTTTTTTTTTATCATTTTATTGGATCTTCTTTGTTTTTTTGCTAGCCATGACTGTTTGTCATTACTTCAATCAGTGCTGTGGATATACAGTATAAATATTTTAAGTTATTAAAGCCTACCTTTCATGTGATAATATCCACTTTCTGTACTATATCATATCTTACAAAGGCATAGTTCCATTTGTTTCTTCTCAAGCTGTGTACTCTTGTGTACTTTTACTTTTCCACATGCTCTACATTCACACTGAGGTATAATTTTTTATCAATCGCAATCACTTATTTTTAAAGTGATTTAAATAATAAAGAAAAGAAGTGTATCTTTTCCTATGATGTTATTTCTAGTGGCTTTTCTTCTTTTGTGAAGATCCAGATACCCTTCTAAATGAAAAGATTCTTTAACATTCCTTGTAGTGTAGTATCTGGTAATGAACACAGTCAGCATTTTTATGTCTAAACCATCTTTACTTTTTCTTTATTTTTCCAGGATATATTTTTTCTGAGTATAAGAGTCTAGGTTTATTTGATTTTTTTTAAGTAGTTCCTATACTGTTTTTTACTTTAATTATGACAAGAAATCTGCTGCCTCCTTCTGTTTGCTCCCCTTAGTTTGATCCTTTGAATACATTTGTCTTTTCTCACTGGCTACTTTTAAGATTTTCATGTTAACACAGGTTTTAAATAATTTGACTCTCCTTTTTGTTGCAGTTTTCTCCATGTTTCTTATACTTTGGTTTTTTAAATCTTCTTGGATCTCTGGATTTATTGTTTCCATCACATTTGAAAAGTATTGACCATTATTTCTTCAAATATTTTTTCTACCATCTGATCCTAGCCTACCTTGTGACTTTAATTACATGTGTATTATAAATCTTGAGATTGCTGTTTTTATTTTTATGAATAATGTCAGTGTTTTACTTTGGATAGTTTTTATTACAATATTTCCTATTATGCTGTAATACATGTTATCTTAGAATGTGCTTTAGTGATTAATGTTATAATAAATGTTTTTCCTCTGTACATAATTTCCCTAATGTGTTTAAGGACTATGCATTTCATGTCTATTTTTGTGTTACTACTTTAACACTATAGTCAATTATTCTTTATAATATAATATGCTATAGACTAGTCATATTTAATCTGTTTTCTTTCTGTGGAATGACTATATTTTAAAGGAAACTCAAAGGGCAAAGACTTACAATAAATCCATCTTTGTAAATCCAAAATACAACCTTATTTAGAAATACCTCAGTGATCTAAATTTAAAATCCTGGTCTCTCCTCTCTTAAATTAAAATCTCTCCTATTTCTTCTTTTTTGTCTATGACAGAGGTCTCCAGAGAACGTTCTCTCCTCTCTTAAATTAAAATTTCTCCTATTCTTTTTTGTCTATGACAGAGGTCTCCAGAGAAATAGAAGCAATGGAGATAGATGATATATATTTACATACATATTTTTCTATGCATATACATATATAATGTATATAATATATATGACATATTGATTATATGTTCTATTGGCTAATCTCTCTCTCTTTCCTCTCTCTCCCAACCTCTTTCCCATTCTCTCTCTGGCAGAATTTTATGATGCTGCAATAATGAGGCACAACTTATTCTTCTTTAGGAGACCTCATTGTTTACTCTTTTTTAAAAAAATAAGGCCTCAATTGATTGGATGAGGCCCACAGAATGGACAGTAATCTTCATTACTTAAAAGCCTCTCATTATAAATGTTAATCACATCTACTAGTATACTTTCATAGTAATACCTAGGTTAGAATTTGATCAAATCACTGGATATGCTAGGAGTAGTAGGTTAAATATGTTACCCCCAAATTGAAGTCCACTCAAAACCTATCAATATAATCTTACTTGAAAATTGGGTCTTGCCCAGCCGGTGTAGTTCAGTGGTTGAGCATTGACCCTTGCACTGAGAGGTCACTGGTTAGATTCCTGGTTGAGTCAATTCCAGTTCAGAGCACATACTGGGGTCCCAGGCTTGATTCCCAATGGGTGACATG
>NW_006297832.1:409998-412695 GCF_000327345.1 Myotis davidii
CAACCCCCTCCCTATGTTTTATAATTGAAGACTTATTTCTTAATTACATTAGATATTATTGGAAAGTATCTATGCTCAAGTGCCATTCTAGGAGAGGTCATCTAAAATAAATGTGTACATGCATGTGGTGAGTGTGTGTTTGTATGTGCACATGTGTTGTGGTTATTTGTAATTAATAATGATAACTGTTAAAAAGAAAAAAAAACAAAGCAAAAAGAAAATAGAAAGAGTAAGACAACATTAGATGGTGTGATATTCAGAAAGGTTATTCAAGGAAACTGGCCCAAATCAAGGGTGGCTCACAGTGGTACTGCACTGACAGGAAGTGTTTCTCCATTTGTTACTGGTGTTGCTGATGATTGTGAGGTCGGAGAGAGCCCAGGATCAGATACATGCAGACCTGTAATGAGATAATGGACTTCCCCTGGAATTTCTCACAGATCAAGTGCCAGACACAGATATGGCTTCTTCTCCCTGAATCCACATACCCTCACACAGATACTGACTTCTTTCTGAATACCCCGCCCGTCCCCTGTGGCACAGAATTCCTTAGTTGAATGCCTTGATTATTCCTGCAGCAGAGAATACCTCAGCTCATGTCCCTGCCCCTCACCTAACCGCAGTATAAAAAAAGTGCCCCCCTCTCTGTTGGCATGAATCCACGTGCCCCTTCTTTGGGGTTCCTGAGTCTCCTGGGGACGCAGAAATAAACCTTTCATTTCTTTCTTTTCTGATTAACTGGACTGTCTTGATTTCCTACGCCACCTCCTGAGCCACCTAACCTAACAATGATGTCTTCCATAGAGTGAGACACTCAGAAGCTGGCCATGAGAATATACGGGGATATAGGACAGCAGAGAATATATGCTAATAGAAAGAGGAAACTAAGGTTGGAATGTGCTTGCTTTACTCAAGGATTGTCAAGAAAGCCGATGTGGCTAAAACTGAGTTAGAAAGGTGAAGAGTGGGTAAGAAAAGATATCAGACAATAAACCAGGGTCCAGAAAATGTAGGGTCTTGTAGATTGAAGTTTCTGCAAAGGACCAGAGTTTTATTTCTTTGTAAAAGTGATGAGAATTTAGGAAAAATCTTGATCAGGAAGTAAACATTGTATAATTAAGGTTTTGAATTCTTTTCTACTTTTTTCTTTTTCCTTTTTTTTTTTTTTTTGATAATCTCTATTTTGTCCCTAGGAATAATTTTCATGCTGGATGGAAAATTGGCCTATCTTATTCTCTGGGTTTTTAGTCAAACATGATTCTCTTTTTAAATCCCCACCACCGTCGCTGGAAAAAATAATGCTGATCCTGTGAAGAAAACAGCAGTATTTGCAGTTGCTTGGTTCAAATCTGTCAAACTCATTTCACACATTAACAGGCTCTCTAATTGGATTGATTCACAAATTCCTAAGACCAAGGGGAAAGTGGTTATCCTCTGAATAGCACCTGTCAGTACATATTCAAAAGGAATGTATGGAGAACAATAACTAGTCAACTATTCCTAATTACTAATGGCTGATGGGGCAAAAGCCTGGTGATCTTAAATCAGCACTCATTTCTGGTGATTTAAATTGAAAATGACATCGAATTTTAATTACAATCAAAGTTAAAACCAAAGGACAGCCAGTAAAATTGGAGCATCCCTTAGGCGATTAAAGACTGCTTCCCGATTTATTAAATTTAAGTAAGAAATTAGCCAAAGCATTTTGTTGTCTTGTCTTTTCCATTACCCATAGCTCATGTTACAAGGAATGTTAAGTTTTCATTAACTCTTCTGACTCTCTAGCAATGTCAACAAAGCAAGACTGTGTAGTTATAAAGATTTGAGAACAGGTTCTTGATTTTCTCAAAGTTGGCTGGTTTATGTTCTTTAATCTGAGATTACTAGTACCATTCCCATGAGTATATAGAGGCCGCATAGATCCAGGATTATGTCAAACCAGTGTTTTAAAATTAATATACGTACATTATGCAAAGTTCTATTGATTTTTGTGACTATTTTAGTATATTTTTTTTTATTTTTAACACTGTCACTGATACCTCAACTGAATCTAAGAGATCATGCAACTGAAAGTATAATGAAACATAATTTTTTTTCTGTATTTCATTGACTGGATATTTTCATCCATCGTTATGAAAATGATAATATAAAAATTACACTAAAGGCTTACTTTTTTGAAGAGTAAAGTGACTATAATGAAAAAATTCACCTATAAAGTTTAAAAAACTTTGAAATGTATTTAACCCATTTGTAAATTTTTCTGAATAATCTATTATATAATCTGTGGATAAGCTATTGTAGTAGAAGCTTGATGTACCATTTGATTTTAGGGGAAAAAACTACAACTAGGAATTCAATTTGAATAGGCTTTGTCATTGATTTATTTGCTATTGTGATTATGCAGTTGCTTACTCTATTAGACATATGTATTTTTTGAATGAGTGGAAATAGAAAAGTTTGAAATAAATCAAGAATTCTCTAGAAGTTGAATTTACTGTTTAACCCATTAACAGAAAGAGAGAAAGAAAAAAAAATATATGTTGTCTGCCTTTGTACTACAATTATCAAGAAGTACAAGAAGTACCTGACATTCAATTCACATCAAAAACAGGCAATAAATATTTATAAAAGTGCTTTGATTTGCATAGAGATTTTCTGCCAAAGAACTCAGCCACATTTATTTTACATTTAGTTCAG
>NW_006297832.1:412742-413310 GCF_000327345.1 Myotis davidii
TACTGGATGCTTGCATTGTACTAGCTGCCACATGAAGTACAAAAATAGTAAAATCATATTTTTGCTCTCACAGAACTTACAATAAAATTGTGTAGAAATTATATGTAGCCCAGCCAGTATGGCTCAGTTACTGAGCGTTGACCTATGAATTAGGACATCACAGTTTGGTTCCCTATTCCAGTCAGGGCATAAGCCTGGGTTGTGGGCTTGATCCCCAGTAGGGGCATGCAGGAGGCAGCCAATTGATGGTACTCTGTAATCATAGATGTTTATATCGCTCTCTCCCTCTCCCTTCCTCTCTCTGAAATGAATAAAAATGTATTTTTAAAAAACACAGAAATTACATATACACTAGAGGCCAGGTCATCCTGGCCCCACTGCGCCTGCCACTGTCACCACTCAGTAGCGCTACCATGGAGTCGAGAGAGGCTCGCACCACCGCAGTTGCACTCAACAGCCATGAGCCTGGTGTCTGGTGCTCATTGGTCAGCTGAGTGGTCAGCTCCTGCTGTGGGAGCACACTGACCACCAAGAGGCAGCTCCTGTATTGAGCCTCTGCCACCTGGGC
>NW_006297832.1:413390-417171 GCF_000327345.1 Myotis davidii
TGGCGCAGCGAAGGTCACAGTGAACGCCATGACATCAGCCCAGCATCACGTGTCTCACTCGTTCACTTTTTGATTTGACATACGAGTAATTTGAGTTACGAGCTCCGTCACGGAACGAATTAAACTTTAAGTCAAGGACCCACTGTATTATATAGAAGTAAAACTGTTACCAATCCATGGCAATATCTGATTAAATATATTAGATGACACAACATGAATGATAGAGAAATGATAAAAACTAAGATCATTTAAGTTGAAGAAGTCAAATATATTTGGTTGGAGGTGGTGAGTGAGAGAGAGACCTTTTATTCCATCTGCTTAGAGGCAACATCACAGAGGAGACAGATGACTAGCTTGCAAATCCTCGCTTTCTCATTTATAAGGCAGGAGACTTCATCTTTCTACAACTTTATTTCATCATATAAAAATCAAGTATAGTATACCTATATAGCAGGGTTGTAAAAAAATATATTTGCTTGGAGGTGGTGAGGGAGAGAGAGACCTTTTATTCCGTCTGCTTAGAGGCAACATCACAGAGGAGACAGATGACTAGCTTGCAAATCCTCGCTTTCTCATTTATAAGGCAGGAGACTTCATCTTTCTACAACTTTATTTCATCATATAAAAATCAAGTATAGTATACCTATATAGCAGGGTTGTAAAAAAGAAAGTAAAATACTAGCGATGTCATAGCAAATAATGGATGATAGATACTCCAGGAACAATTATTCTCCTGGGAAGAAATTCAAAATACATATTCAACTTATATGACTGTCTATTATTTTATAAAAAGACACTTTAGCTAATGTAAAACTTTTCTCATTCACCCATTTTCATATCTTAGGACACAAAGGAGACATCTTAGGGTTTAGCTATTGTAGGAACAGCAGAGTCAAAAGTACAAAAACTTAAAAAGATACACATGAATGGAGAGGTAAGTACTAGAGGTGGAGACTACATGGCGATTTTCTGGAATGATGAATGTAACAATTAAAACACTGCAAATCCCTTGATTATCCAAGAAAGTAGTGGGCATGTAGGAGGTTTTGACCAGTGATACTGCACTTTCTTAATAAAAAAATAAGCCACTCAAAGGAAAAATATAAATACGGTTGAGCACGTTTGTGTCAGGAAAGCTTGTCTCCATGTTGTGAGTTTGTAGACAATGGATTGAGTTGCAAAGGTGCAACCCAGCTGCTAGTAAGAATAACCATTAGAAAAGAGAGTTAATTTTATTGAAACTGGTATATTGGGAACAATATAAAAGGCAAAATCAATCAGTGAGAATAAGCTACATATAAAGATGTTTAAATCAGGATTCAAGAATAAATTCTGGGTTTTTAAGAAAAGTCTAAAGCTCAGATATAAAAAATAGAGGCAAATTCAGACTTACAACAAATATGAGTTAAAATTTGAGTATGGCCAGGGATGTAATAATGGTCTTCAAGATTCAAAAAGGACCTTATTTTTTTTATTGTACTGGAAACATGGGCAAACAATGGAACTGTTTTTCTTAAACTGTTATGCAAGGTGCTTCTAAGTCCCGCTTGACCAGGTCCCAGGCCTGGAGTGGTGTTGAGCTTTCCTCATGTGAGATAAGGCCACCAGGACAGTCCTAATATCAAAGACTGATTATAGGAAAAATACATATTAACATAAATGATTATAGTATGCATGTTGACAAAATTATGAGACTTCATTTTGGGGGGTGGGGTCAGAAGTTATATATGAATTTTCCACACATGGAGGTTGATGCCCTTAATCCCCACACTGTTCAAAGACCAGCTGTGTATGTATATATGTTAATCTCTCTATATAAAAGCCTAAATGACCGAACAATGGAACGACCAGTTGACCAGTCGCTATGATGTGTACTGACCACCAGGGGGCAGATGCTCATCACAGGAAATGCCCCCTGGTGGTCAGTGTGCTTCCACAGTGGGAATGCTGCTCAGCCAACAGATAGGCAGGGGAGGCAGGGCTCAGGGCTGGCGAGTGCCTCTGGGCTGTGCGAGCCTTTCTTGGTCGGGACTGACTGGGAATGAGCCCACGGCAGGTGCAGGGGGGCCAGGATGAGTGGAAGCAGCAGGCAGTGTTGGACTGCCAGTTTCAGCCCGATCCCCACAGGCCATGCTGAGGGACCCTATTGGTGCATGAATCCATGCATTGGGCCTCTAGCGTGTGTGTGTGTGTGTATACACATACATGTATATGTACCTTGGTAATTCAATGCAGTCAATTTGCAAGTATACTTATCAGTTTTTATTTTTTCTCTTATAAATTTTTCAAATTTTTAACATAAAATATAATGTGTCCATAAAATTTGTCTTTACCTTTAAAGCCATGTGTTTTATATAGGGCATGTGGCTAAGCCTTGCTTTTATGTCCTATTTGACCATCTCTGGATATAAAATACACATGCACTTTAAAAAATAGGGGTTCTATTGTAGTGAAACACAATTGTAGCTTTGTCAGAAAACTGAGGGTCCCACAGTTAGTTTGTAACTAAACTCGGATGAGAATGTATTGATGTGCTTTCTCCTGTGTAAAAATATGCTTGTCTATATCAAAGCAAGAATAAAAGGCATGCTGAAAAAAACTGATTTTGGTTTGCATTGGTAGCAGAGCTGGATCACTTTAACAGCTGATAAATTCTTCTTTTCATTTTAGTCTGTGAAAGTCAAACGCCACCATACTGTGAGCCATGGTCTTTGCAAGGTGTTTGATTTTAAAATCCTGCAGTACTTCCACAGCTTGCAAGCATGTCAAACTCATTTGGGAATCAGGTTATGGATTTTTTTTACCCAAAGGGTCAAAAAAGCGGTAGAAAACAATTTAAAATGAAAAAAATGAGAACTAAGCAGAAAAATTTTATTTTGGGGGGTGTAGGGGTTCTTGGTAATATTCTTCCAAAGTCATAGTATTTTGAAGTAATATTTAAGCTTTAAGAATTCTTCCTTAGAACTGATATAGCATAGATTTAAACTGATGACAATTATTTCAAATACATAAGTGCCAAACTGCAAATATTTATTCAGGTATGAAAGAAAGGAGAAACATTGTTTAGTCAATGTTTTTAATCTACTAAATATACTGAATAACAAATAAGGTCAAATTATTTAACTAGAAGACAGATTTAGGGATGGGGAAAACAAAACAAAGTCAGAAAATAATCATAATGTCAGTAAAGCAAGTTTGCGTGTTAAATTGTTTCTCCTAATTTTAAGCAATGATGTGATTTCATTGACAACTATGTATGACTATATTAATAATCTTTATTTTAGGCTTGGAAAAGGAATAGCTACCTATCAAATTACCTATTTGCATTTGTGTAAACAAAAATCAAATTAGATAAATATTATCTACTTCATTTGACCACCTTTAAACTTTGCCTTAGATTTAAAACTTGATTAAAAACTGACAGAAAAACAATGATACTATAATGTTATGATGACAAATCTCACATATCCCTCAGGCTTTTTCAGTTTTATAATAATTTTTTTAAATATATATTTTATTGATTTCAGAGAGGAAGGGAGAGGGAGAGAGAGATAGAAACATCAATGATGAGAGAGAATCATTGGTTGGCTGCCTCCTGCACCCCCCACATTAAGGATGGAGCCCCTAACCAGGGCATGTGCCCTGAATGGGAATGGAACAGTGACCTCCTGGTTCATAGCTTGACGCTCAACCACCAAGGCACACCCATCAGGCAATATCTTCTTTTTATCATGGCATGTAATGAGTACTTCATCTTTGCCCTCAAATTATTTTTCCCTAG
>NW_006297832.1:417273-417684 GCF_000327345.1 Myotis davidii
GTTTCTGCAGGATTGTATTTTTTTTGGCTACTTTGCATTTCCATGTCAATTTTAGAATGTGCACGTCAATTTCTATGTGTGTTAAAAACAAACAAGCGGACATAATTTGTATTTTGTTGACTCTGAGGATCAATATTGGGATAATGGATTTTTCAAGCAATGTCAATTCTTCCAACCCATGGAAATTGTATATTTTTTCAATTATTCATATCTTCTTTTATTTCGCTCAGCAGTATTTTATATTTTTCAATGTATATATTTGCATGTCTTCTAAATGTATTTTTAATGCCTTATCTTACTGTGAATGGTGTTTCTATTGCATTTTTATAATTGTTTATTGCTAGTATATACAGTTGCCATTTTTACAATATTGGTGTGCATTGTGCAAGTCTACTTATACATTGTTTTTTT
>NW_006297832.1:421875-430710 GCF_000327345.1 Myotis davidii
TAAATTTGTTATTTTAATTTATTGCATAAAGTAATTTCTGGTCATTGCAAAAGATCAAACAATTTAAAAATTCAGAATAATAAAAAAAAGAGGTAAGTAGAAAGAAAGCAGAAGAAGGAATGGGAAAAGATGAGAGGGGAAAAAAAGAAAGGGAGAAAAAAGAAAAGAGGGAAGAAGGAATAAACCTAAAAAAGAGATATGGAGATAAGGAAGGAAGAAAAGAAAGAGAAGAAGAAAGAGAAGGAAAAAGATGGCTAGAGAGTACCTGCACAGCTTGAGCACAGATTAAAGCTGTTAAGATTTGTTAGGTACGTATCAGATATAATGTGCATAGTATGAGGTAGGATTTGAGCTTAATTTTATTCAAATGGTTAAGTGATAGATTTAGCATTATTGGTAAAAGTGCTATTCATTTCCACAATGAATTGGTTTGGGGTCTTTGTCAAAACTCAATTGACTTGTCAAGAGTCATTCTATTTTGGACGATCTATTATGTTGTCAATTATACAGTATTTTCCAACTTAAACCAAGAACACATTTTCTTGATTAATATAGTGTTAGAATAAATTGTAAAGTTAGGTGGTATAAGACCCCTGAATTTGTTTTTGGTTTCTGCAGGATTGTATTTTTTTTGGCTACTTTGCATTTCCATGTCAATTTTAGAATGTGCACGTCAATTTCTATGTGTGTTAAAAACAAACAAGCGGACATAATTTGTATTTTGTTGACTCTGAGGATCAATATTGGGATAATGGATTTTTCAAGAGCAGTCAATTCTTCCAACCCATGGAAATTGTATATTTTTTCAATTATTCATATCTTCTTTTATTTCGCTCAGCAGTATTTTATATTTTTCAATGTATATATTTGCATGTCTTCTAAATGTATTTTTAATGCCTTATCTTACTGTGAATGGTGTTTCTATTGCATTTTTATAATTGTTTATTGCTAGTATATACAGTTGCCATTTTTACAATATTGGTGTGCATTGTGCAAGTCTACTTATACATTGTTTTTTTTGTGTTTGGCTTTTCAATATAAATACTAGTACCCCCAGACCAGGCCAGAGCAGCACTTTGCTAAACATCCCGCATGCCCCCCTGTATCTTCCCATCCTTGTTGGATAGTGCATTCTAACCCAAGCCTGTGGAAGGTTCCAAAGTGAAGTTTCAGCAGGCAAATTTAATTCATAAAATAGTCAGTTGTAGAACTCAGAGACTTGCATATTGTATACAACATTATCTAATAATATGTCCCTCCATCCCTTCCTTTCTCCCCCTTTTATTTCTTTTCTTCCTTCTCTCCAACTACCCATTATAACTAAAAAAAAAAAAAAAAAAAGTAATCCTTAGCTAAGGACATCTTCCTAAGGTCATGTGATGAGTAAGACCTCTTCAGCAAACACTATTAGTTTAAATCAGCAGGACAATTAACATGAATATTATTCTAAATCTTGTGATTTCTATTATTTGTCTCTGAATGCATTTCCAGTTGATGTGAACAAATATGTTGTAGGTTACCTGCTTTAACTCATTCATTGAGTCATTTTTTCTCTATAGAAATGAAAAGAAAAATGTCTTGTATTACCTGCATATTAATACTATTCCCTGTAGTTTTGAAATTTTAATTAATATCATTTACCTTAGATATATAGAATGTTCTTATTAATTTACCTCAGAAAGTATTTATCACTAACAGAACCACATATTTTTTATTTTTCTGAAAATCAATTGCTTGCTGGATATATATAAATTTCTATGTTAACTTTTTTTTCTATTAGCACCATATAGATGTTTATCCCTCATCTTTACCATATCTTTTTCATTAAGAAAACAGATATAATTAATATTTTTGTCTTCCTGTAGCAGAAATTCTTCCCTTTTATGTTCACATTAAAAATCTATCTTTATTATTGTTCTTCAAAAATGTTTCTTTTATATGTTTAAGCATGGACTGTCTCTCACTCTCTAGCTCCCTCTTTCACTTGTTATAGGCCCAAAGTTCATGTGTCCAGTGCTTCAGAAGGCCAAAACTCAATATGTCAGTTTGGAATAAGAAAAGATTTATTGATCTAAAAGGTGCCAACGAAGAAGATGGGAGACTTATCAGTGCTTCAATTTATTATCTCACACTGGGCAGTGTTCCTGAGTAGATTTCCTGTCTGTTTTGAGGAGGGTAAGTCCAGAGTTAGGATTCTTTTACATCAAGCGATGGGGAAATGGAGGGGCAAGGACTGATTTATGACCTGTGACGGCAGATATCTGGGCATTAACAGGGTCCAAAGAGGATTGTGCTTAGTCTGCTCACCCTAGTTGATAGGAGAGCTGGCCATGAGGTTTCTGCAATTATTTGATAAACAGTATGCTGTTTCTTTAGCTCCTCTGAACAGGTACTTTCTCTTGAAAAGCTTTTTTTTTTTGCTTCTTTTTTTGTTTTTAAGGAGGGTTTCTTTTTTTAAAGACTATGTGTTTATTAATTTCAGCAAGAGGAAGGGAAAGGGAGAGAGAGAAAAAAAATCCATGAGAGAGAAACCTCAGTCAGCTGCCTGGTACATGCCCGCTAATGGGGATTGAGCCCACAACCCTGACATATGCCCTGACCAGGAGTCAGTCAAACCGGTAACCTCTCGGTTCACGTGACAATGCTCAACCAACTGAGCCACACTGGCCAGGACAAAGGGGCTGTGTTTATAAAACTTACGCCACAAGCAGAATTCCTCTAATGATTAGCATATCGATATGCAAGAATAAACAAAAGATCTCGGACAAAGCAGATTTGGAGTCAGAGATTTCACTCTGTCACATTTTCAGTCTTGCTCTCACTCATAAAAGTCTGATTTTTATTTACTTATTTATTTTGCTTGGGGATTTGATATTCTTCCCGCTGTGAGTTAAGAATTTTCATCATATTTGAAAAATTATGCCCATAATCCCACATGTTTTTGGCCTTTTTCTTACTTCCTTTTCCATCTGTTTCTACAATGACATGTAGACTATGGTAGCAACAACATTTGGAACATATGGTATTAACTCAAAATTCACTCAGGCTATACATATATTTTTCTCTCCAAAATATTTATGCCTCTGCTTCCCTTTAAATAATATCTATTCACCTATGCTCCAGTTCACTGGTTTTTTATTGTTTTCTTTTTGTTTGTTTGTTTTTATTTTGTAATGTTTAATCTGTTGTTAAGCCCATTTAATGTTTATTTTAATGCTTATTTTAAATTTTAAATATTTATAATTATCGAATTTCCAATTATTATTTTTATTTTCACGATTCCACTCCTCTAAAAAGTACTCTCCTGAACTACACAATCATTCAACTTATTAAACCACCCTTAAAAAAATAATATCGATAAAGCTTTTGATTCTTTCTGAGGCACACACCTAAGCTGTGCCTAAACTCCTAACCTATAGAAAATGTGAGATAATAAATGCTGTTTCAAGGTTTGGGGGGCATTTGCTTTGCAGCAATAGATAACTAATACAGACTTTATTGATTGTAACTAATACAGCTGCAGTTTGAACTAGCTTACACAAATAATCAACTTCATTGGTTCACAGAGCTCAAGAAAAAGTTGAAAACCAAGATGTTTTCAGGGCTTGTGAACAGTCCAAGCTGAGATTCTCACAGGCCTCTGGGGAGTTCAGTTACTTTTTTAAAGAAGTGCTCTCATCTTGCTCTTTTATTGATCTTGCAAATCTTGACAATTCACACATATTATTTTTCTTCTAGAGAGAGTTATAATCAACCTGATAAAATGTCTGTTACAGTAGTCAGCTAAATATTAATAAGCAGGAAGCGAAGGGAATCAGACACTGTTAAGCCTAATGGGCTGGGGAGTGTGAGTTTGTTTATTTCACACATGCTCAGGGGACTGCTGCAAGGAGACTTACCCCCTCAGGACAGACAGGAAATCTACTCGGGAACACTGCCCACCCACCTGTAATGGATTGTCTGGGGTAGAGAGGCCGGGGAGATTTGTGCATGCGCAATGCAAGTCAAAATGGTGCAGGAGGAGGTGCTTGGCCACAGCGCCTGCCTGTCTAACTTGGGAACGGGGTCATTGGTCAGTGGTGGACCCATCAGAAGCCCATCAAAGCTCGGAAAGTTGAAAAAGCTGCTGGTGCACCCCAAGCTCAAGAATATGTAAACCCAGCTTAACAAAGAAGCTCTCTCTCTCTTCTCTTCTCTTCTCTCTCTCTCTCTCTCTCTCTCTCTCTCTCTCTCTCTCTCTCTCTCTCTCTCTCTCTTTTCTCTCTCCCAACTTGTAACCCATTTGTTTGAGTATCCTCTCTGGCCCAGGAATAAGTGAATACACAGGGCTAGCCGTCAACTGAGACCTCAGCAGACCACACGGGTTCCTAAGGACTTAGTTTTAATATGAAACAGAAACTCTGGCTATGGCCTCTGTTTTGGCCATGTGGGAGACAGGGCGGGACTTTTTTCATGTTGGGACTGAGGGAGAAAGTAATCTCTCCACAGCACAATCTCTGTGCTCTGGTCGTAGGAAGGCTTTCCTAGCGACCCCATGGAAGAGCCCTATTTCCACTGACAGCATTTCCAATGTTAAAGGCCCTACTTTTTAAAAAGAAATTAAATACATTTATAAATTAATTTGGAGAGAATTGACAGATTTAGAACAAATATTCCTATTCATGAAAATGGAACATCTCAACTTTTATAAATATATTCTTGGGGCATACCTTTAAAAATGAACAGATATTTTTTCAGAGTTCCTTCACATTTGTAATTAACATTATCTCAAGTGCTAATATGTCACTTGCTTTTGTTTCTATATAAAGATAGGTACATTTACATATCAAGATATGCATTCTATTTAAAGATAGGTACATTTTTAAATTCATATAATAAATCTTATTTTGCCAGAGTCAATTAGTTTCTTAATGTAATATGTGTTTTGATGTAATCAGTATCTTTATAAATCCAATTCCCTGTGAGATTGGTCCATAGCAGAAACTGGCAAACTTGTTCATTGCAGTGTTATTTACAATAGCTAAGATCTGGAAACAGTTCAAGTGCCCATCAGTAGATGAGTGGATAAAAAAGCTGTGGTATATTTACACCATGGAATACTACTGGACGATATAAAGGAAGAAAAATTTACCCTGTGTGACAGCATGGATAGATCTGGAAAACGTTATGCTAAGTGAAATAAGCCAGTCAAAGAAGGGCAAGTACATATTATTTCACTCATATGTGGAATCTAATGAACAAAATGAACTAGCAAGCAAAATAAAGACAGACTCATAGATGGGGGGAGGGAGGTTGGGTGGGATTGAGAAAAAAAAGAGAAGGAACTCATAGATGTAGATAAAACTGTGGGAAGGGAAGTGGAGGTGGATGAGAGTATAAGGGGGATAAATGGTGATAGAAAAAATAAATAAATAAAAATAGAAAACCACACTCAAAGAAGTAGCTGTAATAATAAAAGTGTAATATGCTAATTAGACTGGATGTCCTTCCAGATGACCTTCTGGACAAAGCCATGGTGGCGTGGGCCAAGCCCCTTGCATGAATTTCGTGCATCGGGCCTCTAGTATAGAAATATTATTGTGCTTAGTACAGGACAATTTTTGTAGCAATTTGAGAGATTAAATATAGAAATATATGTTACATTAACAAACAGAACCCTGGCCAACAACCTTTGTATCAACCAATCCAAGCAGTTAAACCACAAACCCTGTAGCAATCACTCAAAATAGATGAATTGATTAATAACTGACAGTTCCATAATTTTGTCCTCCCTCCTCCACTTCCAGCCAGGACCAAACTGACAAAGCCAAAAATACTCCCCTAAACCATCACAGAGTATACCCCACTCTCCAGCTTCCCCAGGCCAAAAACCTCCAACCAAAATATATTTTACCTGAAACCTTTGCTTTTTTCCACTGTAAGGCTTTCCCTGTTCTCTGCCTGACTTTGAATCTCTGCCATTCACAAATGGTGGCTGACTTCCTTGTTACATCAAGCTCTGAAAAAATAATCTTTGTTTATTTTCATTTGGGTGGTCTTCATTGATTTTTACAAATTCAGTAGATATTTGATAAAAGTACTTTTCTTTCCATTGTGATGTTAATGTTCAATAACCATAGATTCATTTATACATATAAACACACACTCACACATAGCAATCGTATGCACACGTAAGTGCGAATATGTATTCATATGTGTAAGCTGTTAACTATGTGTAGGAAGGGGGCCACTGTATCACTCTGTCACATAGGCTACAGGTAAGGATGTTTGGAATCTTAATTCCATGGCTTATAGAATCTCCATTTTTCCTCTAGACTTCTGGAATTTGCAGGGAATCTATTATCTGATGTGATAGGCCAAGTTGTCTCTTGTTCATTATTTAAAACTATTCATATAAGAGTATTAGTGAGACATGGAAGTTTCTTTTTTTTTTTCAGAGTTAACATTATGTTTTCTTTTTTTATTGCTTAAAGTATTACAAAGGGTATTACATAAGTGTCCATTCCCCCCTCCCCGCCCTAAACAGTCCCCTAGCCTCCCCTATCCCCCAGTGTCTTATGTCCATTGGTTATGCTTATATGCATGCATACAAGTCCTTTGGTTGATCTCTTACCCCCCTACCCCCTGCCCCCCAACCCTCCCCGGAAGTTTCTTGATGAGTTTGTAGATTTGGTGGGAGGATAGGGGGAGAATTTGTATCACATACTGCAGAGTAAGATAATTTATATTTATTTTCTTGAATTTTCTATTTAGGTATTCTTTTATGTAGTATTTCTTCTTTCCTTCCCTTCTACAGCCCCACTCCTCTCCTGGCTCTTCTGTTCTTTAACAGATTTCCTCTCAAAATCCCTAATTCCACTCTATCTAACTCTTTTTTGTGCATGCGCATGTGTGTGTGTGCATTTGAATACAAACAAAACCTATAAACTCTTGGTACTGAGATAGAGGGAGGGTGCACAAATGCACATGTTACATATAATCAAGTAGTTGTGTTATTCAAATATCCTATTAGATCTGTCAAATTCTAAGTGTCATGCTTAGATTTTCCACTGGATTATGGTTCTGTCAAATGGTTCTTTTATGTTCCCCCTCCCTTTCTTTTCTGTTTTTAAATAATAATCCATGCTCAAGGGCTCAGGATCATATCAGGAGAAGATGATGTTGATATTCTTATTCCTGGTGATGTTAACTTTCATCTCTTCGGTTCCTGTCTGCCCGATTCCCACACTGTAAAATTACTGCTTTCCTCTTTTCAATTAATCAGTAGTATAGGACATATCCTTTGAGACCATGTGAGTCCTTTGTTTCTCCATGAGCTTTCATCCACTATGTTTTTTATTCATTAACAAATATAAATCCTGCCTGCAAAAATTATCAACTGTTATGTACTTAATTGGGGAATTTATGTATTTTTTATTATTTTTGTTTATTAATTGGGGCTCTTCTATAAAGAATCGCTTCCCCTTATCCTTTATTAAATTATTGAATTTAATTATTTATGTCAGTATTGACTCATGGAAATTTATTTTACTTTGGGGATTTTAGGGCAATACGTCATTAATTATTTAATTAACACATTTTTCCGGCTAGGACCATTTACCACTGCAGAGTTCCATCTGTGTATTATATCACACATAAACATATCTCTATTTATGCATATATTAAAACCATGAGTTCATCCTGATACCTGGGATTCCAATTGAAACCACAGGTGTGATTTAGCATTCTCCATTCCCTTATCTGTACCTACTTTTGTCCAAATCTGAGTAATAGCTCTCATTACAGATGTTCTTTTTTTTTTCAATCTTATGAAACATCTAAATTAGCTTCAGAATTGCTATATAATTCTCCTTGGAGAAGCAAATTTACTAACTGGTGCACAGAGTTTGTTACAGCTTATTGTGTTTTTATTCCTATAGCATCAAATCACATTTTCCAAGTTACTTTAGTTCTTTTCTCACCCATTCTCTTCAATGTAGCTAGATTATTCATACAGTTAAGTCCATGTGGTACAGTGTGAATTCTGCTTTAGGTTTCTACACACAATGATTGATTTTTATTGATCATGTTTTGATTAAAGGAAACATCCCTATGGTTCTTAGAGTCAGAGATATACACAAAGGCTTATTCAGAGAAATGTCACTTTCTCTTCATTCCTATTACACAATTCTCATTCCCCCTTTTTTCCTACTCAATTTCTACCCATTTTATGGTGGGTAACTGATTTCATTAGTATCTACATTTTCATTCCTATATTCATTGTCTTCCTTTTCAGTGCCCTGGAATAATTTACATAGCATTGGCATAAATCTAGTTTTTGAAGGTTATATAGATAATCGTGAAATTTTCTGGGATTGTCTGTCAATTTGTCTTTTATAATTTTAAAAATATCTCTTGTTTCTGTTGGTTTTTCTGTCATTTCTTATCATCTGCATTTATACTTTCTTCTCTTTAATTCATCAGAGTAGCTAATAGATTATGTATTATCTTTTCATAGAAAATAAGATTTTAAGTAATAATCTAAACTCCTTTTATTGTATACCTCATTAATTTCTGCTTTCCCCTTACATTTCTCTTTGTGGATAGTCTTTTAATTTACTTTGTGTTATTTTATTAGTTTTAGGTACTGGAAATTTAAATACTCCATTTTCATTCTTTTATTTATTCTAATAAAAGTGTTTTGTGTTAATTAATACTTTAAATATATTGTATAGATTCTAATATGTTGTACTTATGTTATTATGTTTTTAGAAATATCTGAAATTTGAGCTTATATTTCTTATTTAATGGGGTCTTTTTCTATAAGATGCATATTTTTTCATATATGTATATGAA
>NW_006297832.1:430754-432701 GCF_000327345.1 Myotis davidii
GATCTATTTCTTATTCTGTCATGTAAAATTGTCTAATCACTCCCATTTTAACTAAAGAAAAGAAAAGACAAAGATTGACAGAATATATGTAGTTGCTTTAAAGAAACTGAAAAATATATACAAGCCAATTCTATTTTTTTAATCTTTTTTGTTGAAAATATTGAAGATACCCCCCTTGTTATCCTCTTGTGCCCGCCTCCAAGTTTCTTCCATGTCCCAGTGCTTCACCATCCTATTGTCTGAGTCCATGGGAAATGCATATATGCACACCAATTCTTTAGCTAATCTCTTCCCTCCCTCCCTCCCTCCCTCCCTTCCTCCCTCTTCCCTCTAATATTTGTCAATGTATTATTTTCCTTTTAAAAAACATTTTAATTTATTCTTTTCCATCACCATTTATCCCCTCTATGTGTTAAATATACTAATTCAGTTGATTTGAAGTCATTACTGAGTAAGAAATATAGTTAGAAAAAATACGTTGAACAGAATGAGGCCATGGTAGTCATTTAAAATTCTGTTCATTAAAAATAATAATAGGAATCCAAAGAGGACCACACCAAGACACATCATAATTAAAATGCCAAGAACAAAAGACAAAGAGAGAATCTTAAAAGCAGTAAGAGAAAGAAAGTCAGTTACATACAAGGGAGTACCCATACGACTGTCAGCTGATTTCTCAACAGAAACTTTGCAGGCCAGAAGGGAGTGGCAAGAAATATTCAAAGTGATGAATACCAAGAACCTACAACCAAGATTACTTTATCCAGCAAAGCTATCATTCAGAAGTGAAGGTCAGATAAAGAGCTTCACAGATAAGGAAAAGCTAAAGGAGTTCATCACCACCAAACCAGTATTGTATGAAATGCTGAAAGGTCTCCTTTAAGAAGAGGAAGAAGAAGAAAAAGGTAAAGATACAAATTTTGAACAACAAATACAGATCTATCAACAAGCGAATCTGAAAATCAAGTGCATAATCTGATGAACAGAATGAACTGGTGATTATAATAGAATCAGGGGCATAGAAAGGGAGTGGACTGACTATTCTTGGGGGGGGAAAGGGTATAGGGGGTGTTGGAAGAGACTGGACAAAAATCGTGCACCTATGGATGAGGACAGTGGGTGGAGAGTGAGGAAGGAGGGTGGGGTGGGAACTGGTGGAGGGGAGCTATGGGGGAGAAAAAGAGGAACAACTGTAATAATCTGAACAATAAAGATTTAATTAAAAATAATAATAATAATAGTAAAGGTTGTCATTCTGGTTAAAACTGAAGGAGAAGGAAATATTTATTCCATTTCTATAATGATAAAAATATAGAAAATATAAATTTGCCATTATTTGTAAATTGGCATATCAAGAAAATCAATAAAATATTACATAAAATCTTCATAATCACTCTATTATTTTACTAGTTTCATTTTATGTAGCAATTGTACATAAAGCAAAGCTATCTATACTGCTGGTGAATCTGTGGTGAATTCTAAACAGATTCTTACCATAATCATATGAAAGTCTCCGATCCTAGTTGAAGAAACTATTTTGAATTTTATATTTCTAAGATATCAGACTTCCCCTATGAAGTCTTTGCAAGAGAAGCTAGTCCTTATCTAATAAAAGAGAAACATGGTAGTTGGCGTACGACGGCTACCCTTCCCATTGGCTAATCAGCAAGATATGCAAATTAACTTCCAGCAGAGATGGCGGCCGGCAGCGAGGCAGCTTAAACTGAACATGAGGCTTGCTTGCTTCAGTAACAGAGGACTGCAATGCTCCCCGCCAGCCTTGCCGGCCTCTGAGCCTGCAGTCTGAAACATTGTAACAAATATAGAAGCTAAACAAAACCCCAGACAACTGCTTTCAGCCAGCCTGGGATCTCAGAGCTGGAGTTGAAACAGTGTTTAGATTATAGAACCCAAACAAACAAGATACCTGCTTTCAGCAGCAGCGGT
>NW_006297832.1:433762-435264 GCF_000327345.1 Myotis davidii
TGCCCCCAGCCCAGCCATGGCAGTCCAGGCGCTACCCTGCCTTCTTCAGATACTGAAAGATGGCGGGGGGGGGAGGGGGAGCAGCATGGTCTCAGCGCCTCCTCAGTGGCAGGACAGGGGTGTAACCCTGGTGCCTCATCCTCCCAAGGTCCCTCCCATGGCCTACAGGCTCCTGATCACCACCACCACCACCACCACCACAACTGAGTGGCAGGTAGGGCCAGCACTGAGGAGCTGCAGGCCAGCTTCGGGCTGAGCAGTGCACCACCCTCCCGCACCCCTCCTGTCCCCCCTATTCAACCCTTGCTCAGCCCATTCAGCCAGAAGCCAGGCTCATGTCTGGCAAGCACCCCAGCCATGGCAGTCCAGGCGCTACCCTGCCTTCTTCAGATGCTGAAAGATGGCAGGGGCGGGGGGGAGCAGCATGGTCTCAGCGCCTCCTCAGTGGCAGGACAGGGGTGTAACCCTGGTGCCTCATCCTCCCAAGGTCCCTCCCATGGCCTACAGGCTCCTGATCACCACCACCACCACCACCACCACAACTGAGTGGCAGGTAGGGCCAGCACTGAGGAGCTGCAGGCCAGCTTCGGGCTGAGCAGTGCACCACCCTCCTGCACCCCTCCTGTCCCCCCTCTTCAACGCTTGCTCAGCCCATTCCACCAGAAGCCAGGCTCATGGCTGGCAAGCACAGCAGTAGTGGTGGGAGCCTCTCCGACCTCCGTGGCAGATGGACAGTAAAGAGCTAAATGTTCATTCAGTGATTAAAAAAAGACTTGCCAGGTTACCTCTGAGTGCTGGCTTAGGCTGAGGAAAGCGGGCTTAAGCTGGGAGATGGACAACCCCCAAGGGTACCGGAATGAGAGAGGACACAGGATAAGTTGAGGGACCCCTCTCCCCTGCACCCAGTGCAAGACATTCGTGTACTGTATGTAAGAATTTATGTTTATGAGCTTCTGTACACTCTGTAGAGGGTCTGGGGTTTGTTAGCTGAATAAATGTTCATTCAGTGATTAAAAAAATAAAAATAAAAGCACACAAGAACCCCTGTTACATTGGCCCACCTGGCTGACCTCAAGTGGTTGCCAGGTTACCTCTATGACCTGCCTCACCATTGTGACCTGTCTTAGCTCTGTGACCTGCTGCCACCTTACACTTCACACAACTGGGTTGAGGCCTCTTCAGTGTGAGGCCCCAAGAGACTCAGGGAAGGGCTCCTCAAGGTCTTGTCATATTTAACTCAGACTTGGCTGTTGAGACAGAGCTCACCACATGGAGAACTCAGGAAGCCACCACCAAAGGGACAGCAAGTACCTCCAGGGCAGGGAGAGCCAGGCTGGTGCAGGGGAGGCCAGGCAGGAGAGGGCAGGAGGGCAGATAAAGGGTGGGTTGGAAATGCTGTCACAGCAGGAAGGCTTTTAGGCACCAGAATAGGGGGATCTGATTTATATTTTTTAAAGATCACTCGGTGATTTGACATTTGAAATGATATTTGACATGTGTCT
>NW_006297832.1:435755-439618 GCF_000327345.1 Myotis davidii
TGGGGGGAGGGAGGTTAGGGGGGAGAGGGGACCCTCCATGGAGGAGGGAGGGTAGGGAGGAGAGGGGACCCTCCATGGAGAAGGGAGGGCAGGGAGGAGAGGGGACCCTATAATCAGGGTAATGGAAGGGGGAGCATGGAGCCCTCCATGGAGGGGACAGGGCAGGGAGGAGAGGGGGCCCTCTAATAAGGGGGAAGGGCAGGGAGGAAAGATGACCCTCCAATGAGGGTTAGGGTAGGGGGAGGCAGGGAGCCCTCCATGGTGGGGACAGGGCAGGGAAGAGAGGGGACCCTCTAATGTGGGGGAAGGGCAGGGAGGAAAGATGACCCTCCAATGAGGGTTAGGGTAGGGGGAGGCAGGGAGCCCTCCATGGAGGGGACAGGGCAGGGAGGAGAGGGGACCCTCTAATGAGGGGGAAGGGCAGGGAGGAAAGAGGACCCTCCAATGAGGGTTAGGGTAGGTGGAGGCAGGGAGCCCTCCATGGTGGGGGCAGGGCAGGGAAGAGAGGGGATCTTCTAATCAGGGTCAGGATAGGGGGAGGCAGGGAGCCCTCCATGGAGGGGACAGGGGAGGGAGGAGAGGGGACCCTCCATGGATGGGGGCAGGGCAAGGAGGAGATGGGACCCTCCATGGATGGGGCAGAGGGAGGAGAGGGGACTCTCTAATCAGGGTCAGGATGGGGGGCGCAGGGAGCCCTCCATGGAGGGACAGGGCAGGGAGGAGAGGGGACCACCTATGGAAGGTGCAGGGCACGAGGGTAGGGAGGGATCTCCATGGAGGGGACAGGATAGTGGGGCAGGGGCCCCTCCATGGAGGGGGCAAGGTATGGGGGGCATGGAACCCTCCTAGGAGGGTGCAGGGTAGGGATGAGAAGGGACACTTCATGGAGGCTCTGGTCAGGGAGAGAGGGGACCCTCCATGGAGGGGATGGGTCGGGGAGGAGAGGGGACCCTCCATGGAGGGGATGGGTCGGGGAGGAGAGGGGACCCTCCATGGAGGGGATGGGTCGGGGAGGAGAGGGGACCCTCCATGGAGGGGATGGGTCGGGGAGGAGAGGGGACCCTCCATGGAGGGGATGGGTCGGGGAGGAGAGGGGACCCTCCATGGAGGGGATGGGTCGGGGAGGAGAGGGGACCCTCCATGGAGGGGATGGGTCGGGGAGGAGAGGGGACCCTCCATGGAGGGGATGGGTCGGGGAGGAGAGGGGACCCTCCATGGAGGGGATGGGTCGGGGAGGAGAGGGGACCCTCCATGGAGGGGATGGGTCGGGGAGGAGAGGGGACCCTCCATGGAGGGGATGGGTCGGGGAGGAGAGGGGACCCTCCATGGAGGGGATGGGTCGGGGAGGAGAGGGGACCCTCCATGGAGGGGATGGGTCGGGGAGGAGAGGGGACCCTCCATGGAGGGGGCAGGGCAGGGGGGCAGGGAAACCTCCATGGAAGACAGAGGGCAGGGAGGAGAGGGGACCTTAGATGGAGGGGACAGGACAGATAGAAGAGGGGACCCTCCATGGAGGGGATGGGTCTAGGGGCCCCTCCATGGAGGGGGCAAGGTATGGGGGGCATGGAACCCTCCTAGGAGGGTGCAGGGTAGGGATGAGAAGGGACACTTCATGGAGGATCTGGTCAGGGAGAGAGGGGACCCTCCATGGAATGGGCAGGGCAGGGGGGCAGGGAAACCTCCATGGAGGATAGAGGACAGGGAAGAGAGAGGACCCTCCATGGAGAGGGCAAGGAGGAGATAGGAACACTCCATGGAGAGGCCCAGGCAGAGGGATAGGGAATCCTCCATGGAGGGAATAGTGTAGGGGGAGCGGGGACCCTCCATGGAAGGTGCAGGGCAGGGAGGGAAGGGAATCCTCCATGGAGGGAATAGTGTAGGGGGAGCGGGGACCCTCCATGGAAGGTGCAGGGCAGGGAGGGAAGGGAATCCTCCATGGAGGGAATAGTGTAGGGGGAGCGGGGACCCTCCATGGAAGGTGCAGGGCAGGGAGGGAAGGGAATCCTCCATGGAGGGAATAGTGTAGGGGGAGCGGGGACCCTCCATGGAAGGTGCAGGGCAGGGAGGGAAGGGAATCCTCCATGGAGGGAATAGTGTAGGGGGAGCGGGGACCCTCCATGGAAGGTGCAGGGCAGGGAGGGAAGGGAATCCTCCATGGAGGGAATAGTGTAGGGGGAGCGGGGACCCTCCATGGAAGGTGCAGGGCAGGGAGGGAAGGGAATCCTCCATGGAGGGAATAGTGTAGGGGGAGCGGGGACCCTCCATGGAATGGGCAGGGCAGGGGGGCAGGGAACCCTCATGGAGGGGGCAGGGTAGAGGGAAATGAGACCCTCCATGGAGGGGGCATGGAGGAGAGGGGGCACTCCATGAACAGGGAAGTGCTGGGTGATAGGGAACCCTCCGTGGAGGGGACAGTGTAAGGAAAAAGTGGGTCCCCATCAAGATGAATGGGCAGGGGTACAAGGAAACCTCCCTTTTATGTGCAGAGTAAGATGGAGGGGAACCCTCCAAGGAATGGGGTCAACAGCCTCTCCATGAAGAGGTCATAGAGGGGCTGCAGGGCATACTCCATGGAGGGAGTCACTAGGTGGATTGGGATCCATCCCCGCCCCGCCTCTTGACTGGTTAGACCAGGGGAGATAAGGGAATCTCCATGGTGTCGAATGGGCAGGCATACAATGAACCCCCATTTGAGGTGAGAGTACAGAAAGGAGGGTCACCTCCATGATGGGGAGACAGGGGACCCACCATGGAAGAGAAAGGGAGGAGGTAAAGGGACACACCAGAGAGAAAAATAGGCAGCATTCAAGGAACCGCCTCTCTTTGAGGGGACAGGGCAGGTGGGGGATGGGGGAGAGGACTCTCTATTGAGGGGAATGGGCAAGGGGATTGGGAACCCCACTTTGTGGTGACAGGGTAGGGGAGGTTCAGGGCAAGGAAGAGAGGGTACTCTTTCCAGAGAGGGGAATGGGCAGGGGTACAAAGGTCCCCTCAAAGAGGAGATTCCTTATCCTCCTGTTTATACTCCATGCCCCTTCAAACGTGGGGGGAGGGGTGTTCCTTGTACCCCTGTTCATTCACCACCATGGAATGTCCTCGGTCTCCCCTCCTTGTCCCTTTCACAGAGGGTCTCCTTTCCCCCAGGCCCTGTCCTTCCAAGGTGGGTCCCCCTGTCCTCATTCCATGTAGGGTACACCCTTTACCCCCCATCCTGCCCATCAAAGGGGAGGTTCCTGGTACCCCTGCCCATTCATCTCAATGGAGAGGAAAGGGAAGGGTTGAGAGAACACCCTCCATAAAGCGAACTGGGAAGGGAGGAGGGGGACCATCAATTGAGAGTTAGGGCAAGGGAGAAAGGAGACTGTTCATGGATGGGAATGGGCAGGGGGATAGGGATCCTCCTTGAGAGGACTGAGCAGAGGGGAGAGGGCACCTTCCATGGATTAGTTACAGGGAACTCTCCATGGAGGGGCCAGTAAAGGGGGAATAGGGCATTCTACATGGAGGGGGATTGGCAGGGGTACAAAGACACCCCCTTTTAGGGGACAGGACAGGGACAGAGGCACCGTCCATGGAGTGGGGACAGGGCAGAGAGGGGAGGGCACATTCCTTGGAGGAAGAAGGGCAAGAAGAACAATGCCTTGCTCCCTCCATGGAGGGTGCCCTCCCCTCTGCCTGTGGAGGAAAATGAGCAGGGGGGTAGGGCACCCCACCATTTGAAGGGGTCAAGAAAGGGTGAACAAGGGATTCTCTATAGAGGGAGCAGCACAGGGAGCACAGGGGCCCTCCATGCAGGGGACAGAGCAGAGGAAACAGGGGACCATCCATGGAGGAGAATGGGCAGGGGACAACGAACCCCCATT
>NW_006297832.1:440034-440724 GCF_000327345.1 Myotis davidii
GCACCCGCCATGGAGTGGGGACAGGGCAGAGAGGGGAGGGTACCCTCCTTGGAGGAAGAAGGGCAAGAAAAACAATGTCCTGCTCCCTCTATGGAGGGTGCCCTCCCCTCTGCTTGTGGAGGAAAATGAGCAGGGGGTTAGGGCACCCCACCTTTTGAGGGGTCAGGAAAGGGTGAACAAGGGATTCTCCATGGATGGAGCAGTGCAGGGAGCACAGGGACCCTCCATGCAGGGGACAGAGTAGAGGAAACAGGGGACCATCCATGGAGAACGGGCAGGGGACACAGAATCCCCATTTGCAGGGGCGGAGAAGGAGTGCCAGGGGGACCATGACAGGGGTGTCCTGTCCCCCTGCACTTTCCCTTCCATGGATGGTTCCCTGTCCTCCATGTCTTGCTCCTGCCATGGACAGTCCATTTCACCCTTTCCTTGCTCCCTCAAAGGGAGGATCCCTATCCCTCTGCCCATTCCCACCTTGAAGAGTCCCCTTTCCCTCTCCCCTGTCCTTCCACAGAGGTGAGCTCTCCCCACTCCATGGAGGGGTCCCTCTCTCCTGGCTCTGTCCCCACAGGGCAGTGTGGATAGGGGACTCTCCATTGAAGCAACAGGGCAGGGAAAAAGAAGGCCCTTCATGGCTGCGCCTGGGCAGCGAGGGCTGTGGACCCTGCTTGGTAAGGACAGGGGGCCATC